>NC_089587.1:180416115-180530829 GCF_019320115.1 Miscanthus floridulus | reverse complement strand
CTCTATCTGCTCTCTAATCCTTTTGTTCGCTACAGGGAATCTATAAACTCAACGTCCGTCCTCTCCACCGCAACAACCGCTACTTCGCGGCAGCCCTGCGAAGTGTCCGTGTCCTCCCCGACGGCATCCTGGGGAAGCCGGCGGTCTCCCTCAAATCCGAGGGCATTGGGGATGGAGGGGAAGAGGAGGCAGTGCCCACCAGAGAGTGTAGGGGCGGGTCAGCGAAGGGGGCTAGGAAGCGACACTCACCCTGTCGTCGGTGGCGGAGAGAGTTGAGGTGGGCACGGACGGACTCGGAGGAGAGCTCTACAGCGTGGTCGCCCATTCACCATCAATGGAGAAGGTAATCCCTGTCCCTACAGTCTGTGAAGCCTCTAGATCTAGAGGCGCTCACCCGCCGTGGCCGCTGCGACCCACTGCAGTCGCCCCGCCAGCCCCACTGCGGTCGGCCCTTCGTCCTCGCTGCGAGCCACCTGCGCTCACCCCCTAGCCTGCCCCCGCGCTCGCTCCCCGGCACCGCCGCAGCGCTCGACCTCTAGCATTGCCGCCTTGCTCGCCCCCGGCACGCCTGTGTGATACTTTCTCCATGTATTCAGCCTCAGAACAGGGGAGTTCAGATTCTTGGGGAATTAAATTGGTCATGTTCTGATGAGCAGCAAATCGGTAATTTAGATATTTCATCCCACGGGAGTTCTAATCCCAAGTCGAATTTTAAACGGTTTGCCATCAATTCGGTTGATTCTGGTCTAGTGCTAAGTAATTCTTCTTCTAGTTATCTGAAACATCATAAGCTTTGATTGATTTTGTTCCTCCAGCTTGTAACATTTATTTGTATGAAATTGTTCCATGATATGCTTATAGATTTAGAATCTTGCAGTCTTTTCTTCATGTTTTAAAATACAGTAAGAGTTCTGCCATTCATTAAGATAAAGGGAGCAAAGATGCTATGCTAATTTAGAAATGCTAGGACCAGCACACTCGCTGCTTAAAGAATTCAAATGTTCTTCTGCTATACTCATTGTACCATTTACTTCATATTATTGCAGGATGAATCATAATAATTGTGATGAAGCTGGTGACGACATTACCGGTTTTGGCAAGGGTCTTCCAATGCCAGGCTTCTATGGAGGGTGGAACCCTGGGTTGCAACCATCTGCTCAGCAGTACCCATTTTTCTAGGGAGGGTGGACCGTAGCTCTGAACAAGGGTTCATCCACTCCCAACTCTAGCATCATCTCATGCACCCCATGCTCAAAATCAGCCTGTCGCTGCAACGGTCGAGAGTGTTGAACAAGCAGTAATGAAAGAGAGTCAGGTGATGGGGAAGGAGCATCGGTGGCAGCTGGTCGACGACGCAAGGTGTGCTGCCTTCATATCCAGGGGATGGGAAACGGTCTTCACAAAAGTGCGCTCAATATCTTTATGAACTTTTTCCTGCTCCTTAGAAAAGTGTGCTGCCTTCATATCCAGGGGATGGGAAATGGTCTTCACAAAAGCCGGCCAATTGGGGTATATACCATCAGCAAGATAATAACCCATGTCATACGTGTGACCATTAACGGTGAATGATACCGGAGCTGCTTGGCCTTTCAAATATGCGGAGAAGACGGGCGACTTTTGAAGGACATTAGTATCATTGCAGCTGCCTGGCATGCCGAAATAGGCATGCCATATCCAAAGGTCATGCGAAGCTACCGCCTTAAGTATCATGGATGGATGCTTCCCACGCCCTGTGAACATGCCTTTATATGCCGAGGGGCAATTGCGCCACTCCCAGTACATACAATCAATGCTTCCCAACATTCCCGAAAATCCACGTTGCTCTTCAATTCTGAGAAGCCGTGCTACATCTTTCACGTTCAGAACACGTAGGTAGTACTCCCCGAATACAGAAATAATAGCCCGACAAAAATGGTGGAGAGCCTTACGAGCAGTTGACTCACCAATACAGACATACTCATCTACAACATCAGCAGGTAGACCATATGCAAGAATGCGAATAGCAACAACTGCCTTTTGCAAACCACTGAGCCCAAGACGACCAATGGCATCCTCCTTTTGCTTGAAGTAGGAGTCTGCACCTTCAATCGCTTCGACAAGGCACTCAAACACATGGACGCGCATTCGAAACCTACACACAAAGATAAGGTCTGTCAATGTACTGCAAAGTAACACATGAAGCAATCCATGACTACTAGATTATAGAAACACACCGTCGACGAAACTGGAACGCCGATTAAATAGGATTAGGACCAAAGTAGTCAGCACAGATCCTCGCATCCCCAACCGCATAATCTCTCTGTCGTATCTGCTTTGGTGGACCATTGGAACGACATCTACAACGAGAGGGTCCAACATTCTCGAGCTCGAACGACTCCAGTACCTCCAAGTCGTCGTCATCAACAATCAAATGAAAATCATCTTCGTCCTCCTCTTCCTCTATCACCCACGTTCTACACATGGAAGAACCAAAGCAGCCTGCCATGGCCGTGGAGGGAATAGGCGACGGGGGTGGACAGAACAGGACCTCAATGGAGTGGAGGGAACATGCGACAAACCCTAGTAGCCAGCCATGCCGAGATCAAATCCGACTATTTAGGCTACCAGATGGGGCATATGATAGCTCAAATGGATGCTTCTAGGCCATGACCACTCGTAGCTACAAGGAATCAACGAGGAGCCCACCGGACAGGAAGGAGACCGCGGCGTAGTCCATGCTCGGTGGCGGCAGCGGCAACGGCAGGTTCGTTTGTTCGTTGAGTTAGGAATCGAAATACAGGCGGCTGATGGCAGCGTTCCGAGGTGAGCGACATGTACAGCCCGATGGGCCATGTGGGCCATGCCCTGTCTACAGGCTGCGCTTAGCCTAAAGCCCAAGCCCTAGTCCGACGCGGTATCTCCAGCAATCAATCAAATCAAACGATAAGAACGAGTGGACAACACGCGTTTGCCGAGTTGCCTTCCCTCGTCAATCGACTGACTCCTTCTGCCTTCGCGTCGCTTACCTCCCCAGCCCCCCAACCCGCATTCTCTCCGCCGCTCGCCCGCTCCGCGTCCGGCGTCCCGCGTCGCCCCCCTTCCAATTAGCTTATCGTTCTCGACGAGAGCGAAGTCGCTGAGACCAGAGTGCCAGTTCCCCCGATTCCCCAATTCGATCCCAATTTTTTCTTGGATTTTCTGTTTTGGTACGGGATCTAGGGTTTGTCGTCGAATTCCGCCCCGAATTTTTGGGATTTGCTTCGGATCGATTCCGTTCCGGGGGAATTCCTGCTTGCGCTCCATGGCTGCGGCGCGGCACGGGGGTTACAGGAGCCACGACGTGTCCAGGAGGCGGGAGCTCGATCTAGAGCGTTCCAGGAGGAGCAAGGAGTACCGCCGCCCGAGCCGCGACCGCGACTCGGAACGCCGCCGTGATGGCAGCAGGGGCGGTGAGGTGTCCAAAGGGTACAGCCGCCACCGCTCGCCGTATCCGCCACCGAGGAGCCGGCCTTCAAGGAGGAAGGACGATAAGGAGCCTGGTGAGGTCTCAAGCGATAGCGGCTCGGAGTCTGGTGGGCGCCCACCAGTGCCGAGGCAGGATGGGGTTCTTGGGGTCCGCAGGGATGGAGATGGAGGTGCGTTGCCACCAAGCAAGAAGAGGAAGCACTCACCTGGATTCCACGATTCGAATGTTTCAAAGCTAAAGGCAAGAGATGAGGTGTGGAGCAGGAGAGGGCCTGATGCCTTAGCTGCGGAGCTCCCTCTTCCTTCGCCGCCTCCTTTGTCAGACACGACCCCTGAGGCTGTGGCTGTGGCTGGTGGGTGCGTACCAATGAATTTGGAAGTTTCGGTGGTTCCAAATGATGCTGAAAGGAGGGATGGGATTACAGAGGAGGAAGAGGATTGTGCAACGAGAAACATTTTTACTTCCAGATGGGCGGATGCTGATGAAGAGGAGGAAGAGGTGATTGTGCCCAAGAAGAAGAAAAGTGTGTCACCTGCTCATTTGCCTGAACAGAAATCGACAAAGAAAGCCATGAGCCCAGAGGCTGGAGAAGCGATGGGCAGCAAAACATCAAGAAGTTCCTCAAGTTCGTCTAACTCGATGGGCAGTGAGAACTGTAATATTGAGGTAGACGGGGGTGGCTGCATGGATGTTGATGAAAAAGAGGATGATATTGATCCTTCTGTTGGTTGTTCGCTGGATACTCGTTCCAGGAGTGATGTGCGTAGGTCTGGAACACCTGAGGCTGTACGACCACCACGTAGGTGCTTTAACATGCTTCGGGGGTGTAGGAGTATTGATGAGTTTGAGAGGATGAACACGATCAATGAGGGTACATATGGAGTTGTATTTAGGGTGAGGGACAAGAAAACTGGTGAGATAGTTGCATTGAAGAAGGTCAAGGTGGATAAGGAAAAGGGGCGGGAAGGTTTTCCATTGACTTCTCTCAGGGAAATCAATATCCTTCTATCCTTTGACCACCCTTCAATTGTGGATGTCAAGGAAGTAGTTGTTGGTGGTCATGACGATGATACTTTTATGGTGATGGAGTACATGGAGCATGACCTTAAGGGTGTCATGGAGGCGATGAAACAACCATATACCCAAAGTGAGGTAAAATGTTTGATGCTTCAGCTGCTAGAGGGCGTGAAGTATCTTCATGACAATTGGGTACTTCACAGGTAATGACCAACTGCTGATTCTTACTCATTGCTGTTCTGCATAACACTAAATGGGTTCTATGCTTTCTGTATGTATTTAATAATGTCAGTGTGGCTTTTTAGGGATCTCAAGACATCAAATCTCCTCTTGAATAACCGTGGTGAGTTGAAAATATGTGATTTTGGACTCTCGCGTCAATATGGCAGCTTGCTAAAGCCTTACACCCAACCAGTTGTGACTTTGTGGTACAGGTATGTTATCAGCCATGATTTCTCAAATGTCCCATGCATTTTTACATCACGATTTGACTTGATATTCGCACATGTACAATCATGACTCATTGTTTGCTCCTTATAATTACAGGGCTCCGGAACTACTATTAGGAGCAAAGGAGTATTCTACTGCTATTGATATGTGGTCATTAGGTTGCATAATGGCAGAACTCTTGTCAAAAGAGCCACTCTTCACTGGGAAGTCTGAGATAGATCAACTTGATAAGGTATATGGACATATGTTGTGTGATCTACTATATTTTGTTTGTTATAACTACATCACTGAATTCTAATGGCAGTTAACTTCTACTCTAGATATTTAGGATACTCGGCACACCCAATGAGGAGCGATGGCATGGTTTTTCCAAATTGCCTGGTGCCAAAGGCAACTTTGTAAAGCGACCGTAAGTGGCAACCAATCTTTATAGCTGCAATTTTTGTGTTTTGAATGCAGTGGTTCACTTTCATGGAGATCTTACTTTCGATTTGCTACATCAGGTACAATAGATTAAGGGACAAATTTCCAGCTGTATCCTTCACGGGAGGTTTGACCTTGTCAGAAGCTGGGTTTGACCTGCTAAATAGGTTGCTGACGTATGACCCTGAGAAGGTAAACTACGTTCTCTAGTGCACCACCTGATTCTCCTGTACACATTTTGCATGTCCTTAATAGACTTCTTCCTTTTATACAGCGCATATCTGCTGATGATGCCTTGAACCATGACTGGTTCCGTGAAGTTCCTCTGCCCAAGACGAAGGAATTCATGCCAACGTTTCCTGCTCTGAATGAACAGGACAGGTAATAGTTACTTTATTATTTGACTTCCTAACTCGAAATGCCTAAACTGAATGTTGTATTAATATGCCTGTATATTACATTCTTGGACATACAGGAGGATCAAGAAATACATGAAGAGCCCTGACCCCCTGGTGGAGCAACAGATGAAAGAACAAGGGAGCATAGGAGATCGTGGCCTTTTTGGCTGATCTGAAACCAGATCAGTCTTGCTGCAAATGACAGTTTTTGAGTGAGTAAACATGTTCCAAGGTGAGGTGTACAACTGGACAGAGAAGTATCCCGTCTACTTAGTGTGCGGTGACAGCTTATTGTGTTCTATAACAGGCAAGGGATCAAAGGGAACAGAAATTTTACTTAAGTTCCATGCAGCGAGTGTTCAAATGGCAGGGTTAGCTCTCTACCAGAACTGTCATATTCTAACCTACCATCATTATAAGGTGCAGATCTAATGCACTTTCAGTTCATCTAAAAGGTCTGGTATTGCGTACACCAAGTTTCACCTCTGACACGTGTAAAGTATTATAAATTGTTGACTTGTAATCAGTAATCAATTAGATATTAGTGACATTTTATTTTCTCGTTTCAAGTAGTGCATTTTCTTTTGATCTTTTCATTTTCTTTGCAAGAGTTGAATGAAGTGAAGGGACCGGTGCCTTTTTCTTTTCGCAAGGAAATCAATGCCCTCTTAATGGGAACTGTAAGGTAAAATGCCGAGGAGCCTGTTCCCTCTGCTGATGTGTTGTCGTGTAAAAATGTGGTGAATCTATATCTTTATTAATTTCTTATTTAAATTTGCCAAAGGATCTGGTTTGTACTGAATAGAGTTAGCTTGGTGTACCTTGTCTTATAGACATAGCCTGCTCACTTTCAACAGTTCAAGTGTTTACCTGACAGGAAAATTTTCTGCTTCGGCATATGTTAACAATGAGAAACATTTCAACAATCTAGGAATCAATTCAGTCTGAGGTTTGAAGCATTTTTAGTTTCTTATTAGGTGTTGGTCAACTGAAGACACTAGGTTCTTAACATTGTTGCTTGGTCTACTAATCCTTGCATCTGTGTTGATATATTCATATCGGTGAGCCTATTTATTGTAAATTATCATTGCTTCAGCAGTCATTTCTTGTGAGAAACTACTGAATTGTCACTAGCGTTCTTGCCAGGATTTGTTAGGCTAGGTACCTTTCTTTAGGAATAGTATACATGCTCTGTTATCTGTTAGACCTGGTCCTGATTATTTCTGTTACCAATTAGACTTCAATTGATAGCTAATTCTTGAAGGACTTCTTGGAAAGTTTATGTAACACACTTCAAACATTATGTGACACGTCTGCAGCTTAAAGCTGTGGCTGTATCAAGAGAGGAAGGATTCGTGGATGCCAGATTATTGTACCTTATTACTGACTTTTTTTTGTGGTCGGGCCTCCAAAGGTCTCCTCTGTAATTGTGAATCCAAGTGGTCAGTTTACTATCCTATCTTCTATGTACAATCAGGGGTTTATATGCGAATTATTTGTTAATACTCCACCTGTTCTTCGCTTGACAGAGTTGAGCTCAGCTCTTTTGACTACTTTGGTAACCTCTGCCCTCTTCGTCTTCCCACTCCAGTTCTGTTTCATCAGCTCATCATCATTATTTATCATTTCTGTAACTCATTGCACAATTATTATCAATTTGTTTCTTTATTTGCATGGACATGAACTGTTACAAAATGCTGCCTTCGCACTCCTGTGTCCACCATACTTGGCACCTGTTCAGGGTTAGAGTTAGGATTCTATGCTTATTATTGCTTGAATAGTTATGGAGACAGGTAAAAGAATAAGGTAAAGAATATGCTAAATTACTCCTTGTGCTTTGGTTAGATGATATTACCGAACACATTTGTTGAGGTGTAAGGCAGTTCTGTGTTTAGCTGTTCATTCTCCAAACAGGTGATCAATCATGGTTTTCCACTTCTTCCAAGGTTGATCCTAACCATTCCTTATGTGGTTCAATTGCCATATTTTGCTACTCCCTCCTATCATGAAAACATGTCGTCTAGGACAAGATTTAGTCAAACCTTAAAAGCTACAAACATTTATAACTTTTAAGTTATTTAGTTTATGATTGCTTTGTCTTGCTTTATCGGCTACTCTTTTTTTTTTCATGCCATAAAATGTTGGAATTGCCTGTGGAGTTACATGAATGCTTTCTACTGACTTTAGTTGAGATGTGTGCCAATGTATTAGGTCCCAATTCCACTTGCTATACCATCTTTTTTCCTTATTTTATTGGGGATTGTTGTTGTTGAATAATCTGCTGATAATACTGCTCCCTTCTTTCGAGCTTTTATAATCTGCCAGAGGTAACTAGTTAACTATAAAATCTGAGAGGATGCTACCATGTGAATTATGTCATTCTTTTTTCCTAGTTGGGTAAAATGTGCTAATGGCTTGCTATGCCTAAATTTGAATTCGAGTTGACTATGTTCCTTATTGCGATGTTTGTGGCACACAGGTATGGTGCTTCCATTACTCCTGTGGGATGGCTAATATTTCCATGTTCCTTATTGGGTTGATGTATCTGTATGATTTTGGTAAGAATAAAAACAACAGTAGTAAAATACAATGAAGCCTGGAAAGCAAGTTGTGCTAACTGCTAAGTTAGGTGAAACCAAACAAAAGCCACCAACAAAGAAGATATATAATTTTGGTAAAACGTTTTCATGTCTTTGATACTGGTGTAATTATGATGTGATTTACCGTTCTTATGTCAGTTGCCTGAGCCTGTACGATATTAACCATTCTTATGTCATAGCCTCTTACTGTCCAGTGCATTTGTAGTTGCTTGGAGTTATGACGTCTGTAGCACAATCTAAAGTAGGAGTATGTACCACAGAACGTCTAGGAATCTTGATTTGTGGCAGTTCATATGATTAGTATCCACTTACCCTTACAATGTGCGATTAAACAACACTTTATTGAGTTTGTTTACCTGTGGTCTTGGACTTCAGCACTGGTAGCAGACATGGCAGTCTGTTATTGCACCTATGGAGACAAAGTCAACACATTTAAGTTAGATGAACTTAAATACCGACGGAGGGCAGCTGATAGTTTATGTTGATCAGTGAATAACTATTTTGATTTATACTGAAGGTGCAATTCTAGTTTTCTCCTTAGTGAAGTTTGACCAAATTTATGGGGAAAAAATACCAATATTTATGACATGAAACAGGTATACTATTAAAATATTTGTAATTAATCTGATGGTTTTTATTTGGTATAGTAATTGTTGATACTTTTTTAATATACATTTGGTCAAACTCAATATAGCTTTGACTCTGGTACTATACTAGAATTGCATTGTTTTTTCTGAATCGAGGGAGTATAATCTCATATTTGATTGTTTGGAAAGACTTTGTTATCTTCTGCACATCCGACTGTTAGATGCCATTACATAGTATGGTGGCATATAATCAGGTGTCATTCAGCATAGCTATCATGATGTCGTATTCTAATATCTTTGTATGACTCGTGGCCGCATTAACTCTGTTTTAACCTTTTTATTTTGGCCATTGCTTGGGGCGGCGAGTGCAAACGCATGTTTGAAAGGGACGATTGGTGGAGTCTGGAACGTGAAGATACAACCGTCTACCAGCCAGGCGTATGTAGATCTCTATTTTATGCAGGAGATTGTTAGCTTCTTGAGTTTTGTAAAAAAAAATCACGGAAAGATCTTAGATATTCTGGTTGATTTTTTTCTTTTGTGAGTTGAACGCTATATTTAGACGAGCACAGCTGCACAGGCGAACCACAGTACACCGAAAAAAACCTGTATTTGACGAACTTGGACAGGGAATCGATACTTTGACTGGCGGGCCGCGCTACAATCCATCTCATTTCACGAGTACAGCCAAACAAGGTCTTAGCTGCCTAGCTGGGCGTTCTTTGTGGGCAGGGAATCTTAAAAGAATGCATAAACAGCCTCTCGAGCTAGTCTAAACATTCTCAAAACATTAGAATGCTGGAAACAAACGGGTGGATAATATTAAGTGTTCCATTGCTTATATAGACAGGAAATTCCTTAATGCGTGACCTCAACAATGACCTCTTCACTGCATCATAGACTGCATTATCAAAAGGAAAAAAACAAACAGCATTGACCGGTTGGTACGTGCGAACTTGCAATGGCTTTGCCTACAAAATATGTCAGTAAAGAGATAATTCTCTATGTGCCATTGAAAAAGATGATCGACCTGTATATGCCATTGAAAAAATCAACCTAATCATTCATGGACAAAAGTATAGTTAATGGAAGTTAAAAGGATTTCCCCCCACAAAACCAACATGTGAAACTCATTGCAGCCAGTCACTAGGTCCTTCTAATAGTTGAACCAATTTAGAAACCATATGGAATTAAATTAGCTCAATTTAGGCTACGAACCCTAGGTCAATCTAATAGTTGCCGGGCTTTCTTTCCGCACTATTATCGACAACCAAATAATGGGAAAATTGGATTCAATTGTCAACCGGTCCTATTGAGAACCAATTTAGAAACAACATGGAATTAAATTAGCTCAATTTAGGCCATATATACGTAGGCATGGATGAACTGGCGCTCCTAGTCTCTTAGGTCTAAGCTTTACCACTACCAAATTTCTTTATTCCCTTTTTCTATGCACAAGTGGGTAATGGGTTTCAGTTATCCCGACATATGCTCAAACATGCACGTCCAAGCATGTGCTTTGGATTTTTTTTTTAGATAGGGCTCTCACTATCTCTACAAATGACTCTGTCATGGTACCGCGCGAGTAATAACCTTCGTGACATAATGCCAATCTCAGAGCATCTCAGGAAGTACACCAACTCCTTCACCTATCCTCATTATATTATATTATTAGGTATAGTTGTGCTTGTTTTCTTGTTTTAGGGGTTTCCCAATATTAAAAATATAATATTTCACTCATCTCCCCTCAAATAAAGAGTTGTATTGCCCCCAATAGCTTGCCATCCTAACTACCACTTTCCAGCTATCTTTTCTTCTACACATATGTGGGACATGTATTTAATACGGGTACTGGATTGATACATCGGGGTACTGATGTAGCAACCTCCCGAGTAATCACAAAGATAATATTGGACTACTCTGGTGGTAGATTATTAAGAAATTGATGAAGACGCTTTCCGTAGGATGTGATGTCCTAGTTTCTAAGACACATACTTTGAAAATAGCGTGGACAAGTTTCATCACTGTTTTTTTTTCTCTATCTTTGTTTATACTGTATACAGTATTAACTTATTTAATGTCCACAAAATTATTTCTGAAATTTTACTGAGACTAATTTAAAACCTGAATTTATACCTGGAATCAAGAGCAGCATGGCAGTGTGGTGCACCGGGAAAGCCCTAGGTATCGACTAGCGAGGCACTGCGTGTGGGTCCAAACCAAACAGGAACAGCCACCCCCCACCTCTTCCCTTTGAGAGAATTCCTTATTTAACACCGAACAAATGATTTGTTCCTTTCTTGGCCCTCAAAAAATTTTCGTTCCCTATTTGACACCGAGTTCATCTTTCATTTCTCATATGACATTCCATTGGATTCTCCATCCGTGAACCGTTAACTGCCATGAGAAAAGACGATTTTGCCCCTGTGGGTCCCACCACCCTTCTCCCTCCTCTCCTCCCCTTCTCCCTCCTGTCCGCCCAGGATGGAGCGTGTGATGCGGCTCCTGGAGCAGGAGGCAGCGTCGGCCAAGCAGCAGGAGATGATGAAGATGCTGGAGTCGCTGGTCCAGCAGACCAAGGAGCTGGAGCAGGCCAAGATCGATCTCGAGGAGGCCAGGCTCGAGGTCGCCGCGCTACAGCATCAACAACAGCAGGGCGAGGTCGCCGCCACCGGGCCGGCCGCGTAGGCGCAGACATAGACACAGACACAGCAGCAGTGGAAGCGTCATGGACCTCATGTTCGGCGGCGTGGACGAGGAGATCAACGGTCTTCGTGCTAGGCTCCACGCGTCGGCGCAGGACGAGGAGCGGAGCCAGAAGGCGGCGGACGAGCTCACCGCATGAAAGGTCCTTGTTTGGTTTTGATAATTGAGTGACAACCCTAGGTGGACTAATTGTGTTTATGTGAGATACACAGGTGATTAGTCCACAGGTACATGTGTGTGAGCAACATATGCCATGAAGGTGAAAATGGCTTGGAGATGTTGCAAAGCTCACACATGTGATGATGAAGGAGCTTAAATGCACATGAGACATGACATTGAGTCATGTGATCAAGGTAGAGAAGATCAAGACAAGACTTGGCTTGATGGATCGGTTGCAAGCGTGAAGGGCAAGTCAAAGGCTTTGGAGTGATGGACCGCGTGGCGGTGAAGCTTGAGCAAGACTTGGCAGTCGATGGACGATGGCAACGGTGAAGAGCAAGTGAAGTCAAGATCGATGAACCAATATGATCACGTGATGATATGAAGTGGATCATATCATTGTTGATCGTGTTGGTGCATGTGTTGCATCGACATTGAAGGAGATAGAATGGAATGCGCAAGGCAAATATATAACCTAGGGCATTTCATTTCACCGGTCATAGGTGTGTAGAGAAGTTTATGACCAGGTTTAGGATAGATGGCCGTACTATCAAGAGGGGCAAACTTGTTTGCATATCGGTCATCTAGTGCCACTCGAGTGATCTAACTTTGTATCGTCGCTAGGATCGAGTGGCATGGCAAGTTGAGTGGCTAATCCTTTAGAAAATGATTATGAAAATGCTAACACATATACACATGGTGGTATACACTTGGTGGTGTTGGCATATTTGCAAAGGAGAAGAAGTTAGAGTTATTGTGAATCAACTTAGAGAAGAGAAAAAGGTTTTTTGGTGTACTCTGAACTATAGGATGGTCCTTGGATTAGAATACTGCTTTGATCCATTGTGATTTGGATCAAGTATGCATATGGGATGTGTAGCCCTCTGAGTAATCTTTCCAAAATGTCTAAGATCATCGAAATCGGAGTTCGGAGCTAAGAGTTATAGCCGTTTTAGCGCTGAAAGGTCTGTGACCAGACGCTGGCGCGAAAACGATCGGACGCTGGGTTCCAGCGTCCGGTCCCAGCGTCCGGTCAGTGTTTTTAGCGTGTCCAGAAGCGACCAGACGCTGAGAGAGTCCGGTCAGTGATGACTGGACGTGTCCGGTCGCTGAAAAACATCGCTGGAACCTCTCTGTAAGTGATCGGACGCTAGGTTTCAGCGTCCGGTCGTTATGACCTGCGCGTCCAGTCATTCCCGAATCTTGCCCAGTGAAGGGGTAACGGCTAGTTTAGCCCATGGGGCTATATATAGAAGTGGTGGCCGGCCTTGGGCTGTTTGCTTAGCACCTCACGCCTATGTGGCTTGTGTAGGAGTGCTTGGATGCCCTCTAACTCACTTGTGCTTGCAAGAGTGTGAATCGATTGCGAGTGAGTGTGATTCTAGTGCGTTGCATTATGAGATTGCATCGAGTGGCACTAGGTGATCAAGTTGGAAGCCGGTGGTGCTTGTTACTCTTGGAGGTTGCCACCTCCTAGATGGCTTGGTGGTGGTCTCCGTCGAAGCCCGTGAGAAGCTTGTGCGGCGCTCCGGAGAAGTGCTTGTGAGGGGCATTGTGCTCGCCCCACGGGAGTCACGAAGAGCAACTTTAGTAAAGCTGTGTCATTGAGCTACCCTCACTTCTAGGGTAGGTTCTTACGGCGCCCGACAGTGCGGGCTTAGCGGGTGATGCTAATTAGCCGCCGAACCACCAAGTGAGCGGTCGACACAACTGGGGACTAGCGTGTTGGCAAACATGTGAACCTCAGGAGAAAAATCATCATGTCAACATTATTCTTCCTGTTGGTTTGCATCCCCGTTACATAAGCTTGCTATTACTTTCATATACATTAAGCTTGTATTGTTGCTCTTGTAATTAGTTAGCTTGTGTAGCTTACTAGTTATCCTTCTTGCTTGTGTAGCATAGAAGTAGCTCCCTTGCGTGGCTAATTTGGTTTGTGTAACCTTGTTAGTCACATTGCTTTGTTTGTGTAGCTAAGTAATTACGCTCTCTAATTTAGCATTGGTTTCCTTGTTATTGAGCATTACTAGTGAGCTTAGGTGGCTTTGTGCTTTTGCTTACTAGCATGTGTAGGAGCTCTCTTGTAGCTTAAAGTACTAGTGGTATAGGTTTATGTGACCTTGCTCCTAGAATTGGATTAGGTGAGCTCTAGCTAGCCCGGCACCTTTGTTGATTAATTAGTATCTTTAGAAGGTGCTAGTGAACATAGATAGAGGGGTGTAGTCTTGGCTAGACCGATCGTCTTAATTCCGCACTTGTTTCGATTAGTCAATACGATTAATTTTAGAAAAGACTATTCACCCCCCTCTAGTCGTCATCTCGACCTTACAAGTGGTATCAGAGCCCGGTCTCTCATTTATGGTCTTCACCGACCCGAAAGGATGGCGTCAAATGGGCTAGATGTTTGTGAGGCATACATTTTTGATGGCACAAACTTTGCACTTTGGAAAAATCACATGCTTGATCATTTTCGTGTAAAGGGACCTAAATTTTGGTGGGTTGTCACTAGTAGTCTCACTCATGTCTTGGATCATAGAACTCTAACCAAAGCTCAAAGAGTCCTCTATGAATTTGATGCACATGCTTGTTATTTTCTATTGGATGCTTTACATTTTGATTTGATGAAGCAAGTAAACTACAAGGGGATCGCTCGTGAGATATGGGAGTCCATCAAGGAAACCTTCGGTGATTCCTCCACATGGGATGATGGCAAATTCAAGAAGGAGGATGAGCCCAAGAAGGAGGTGCATGAGGGTGTCGAGCATGATCACAATTTGGTGATTGTGAAAGATTGCTCCACCTCACTGTCAAGTGATGATGATGATCGATCTACTACAAGTTCACTTGACAACGTTGATGATGATCCACAAGTGTTGCAAGTGATGATGCTACCCCATGCACACTTGATGGTGATGATGGTTCATGCTCAAGCCATGATGATGCTACTACAAGCCCAACCACCACACCACATTGTCTCATGTCACAAGGTGACACTAAGGTATCAAATGATGATGTGGTTGATCATGTTGATTCATATGATGAGCTTGTTAGTAGACTTGCTAGCATGACCATGTCTTTAGAAAATGAGAAAGCTAAAACATTGAAATTAGAAAATGAAAACTCATTTCTAAAGAACTCTTGTGAAGAACATAAGAAATTACTTGATGCATATAAATCTTCACTTGATGAGCTTAAATTGAATCATGAGACACTACTTGCATCTCATGATGAATTATTAGAACAACATGCTTCTCTCATTAAAGTATTTACAAAGAAACTTAAAAATAATGAGAGTTCATCACATGGGTCAATTGATCAATCACATACTATTGCTAACCCTTGTGATGTAGGCAAGAAGCATGTATCCACCTCTTATGATGATTTATTAGATATGCCATGCTCTTCACAAATAAATGCTTGTTCTACTTCTATGTCTTGTGAGACTAACCTTTTGAAGGAGAACAATGAGCTCAAAAGTGAAGTGAAGAAATTGAGCAGTAAGTTAGAGAGGTGCTACAACTCAAAAGTCACCTTTGAGCACATATTGAAGACTCAAAGAAACTATGGTGACAAGTGTGGCCTTGGCTTCAAGAAGAAGATGACAAAGGGCGAAAGAAAGAGAGAAAGGAAGATAAAGAAGCTACAACAAAGAAAGCTCTCTCATACCATATGCTACCGGTGTCATGAAGCGGGATACCTTGCAAATGGTTGCCCAAACATTGAGAAGCTCAAGAATATAAAAGAAGAAGAGAGGCTAAAGCATATTCAAGTGCTTCAAGTGCCGCACTTGGGGTCATCTTACCTCAATGTGCCCAACCAAGCAATTGGTGAAGCAACAAGTGAAGCCTTAACCAAAGCCACAAGTTGAGTGAGAGAAGACACCCCAAGAGCAAATCAAGATCAATCATGAAGATGATGATTTGATGATAAAG
Organism: Miscanthus floridulus; assembly: GCF_019320115.1. NCBI lineage: Eukaryota > Viridiplantae > Streptophyta > Magnoliopsida > Poales > Poaceae > Miscanthus > Miscanthus floridulus. The sequence goes on along the minus strand of NC_089587.1, from coordinate 180,515,112 downwards.
AAGAAGAAAACAAGAAGGGGTGGAAAGGCAAGGCATCCAATGCAAACTCAAGATTCCAAGATGATGAGCAAGAATGAAGATAAGAAGAAAGATTATGCTCACATCAAGTGCTTTAAGTGTGGAAGTATGAGACACTTTGCCTCTAAGTGTCCTACCAAGCTTGAGAAGAAGGCTCAAGCAATCCATGAGAGGCAAGGCAATGAGAAGCACCACATGAGCAAAAAATAGAAGACTCAAGCAAAGAGAAAGTGCTACTCATGCCAGGAAAGGGGACATATGGCACATTCATGTCCCCTAGGTGATATTTCTAAGCCTACTTCAATTGTTGATAATAATGTGCTTAGAAAGGATGGCAATGGTACCTCATTGGTTGCAATTATAAAACATCCCGCTATTCATACTAAGGCTATGCCTAAATATGTTGCTCCTAACTTGAGAGGACCCAAACTTATTTGGGTACCATCAAAAAGTGGATGATTGATTGTAGGTACCATCGGCATTGGAGACTTGATTCAATTGTGTTCATATTAATCATCATATGTTGAATCAAGCATTGAAGCTTAGTGCATATCTAACCCAATGCTAAATGAAAATTGAATGAAGTCCAAGTGCTACAACATACAAGTGTCATATTCAAGTTGTGGTGATTTATTGGAATATTTGATGACTTGCAAATAATTGAGTTGAAGCTTGCTAGTTGGATGATCATGAGCTAACCAAGGTATATCTCTTGTTGATCATTTCATTTGGGTACATATGAGTTGATTGAATTGGATAAATATGCAATGTTGCTTGCTATGAGATGTTTGAATGGATAATTGCTTAGTAATTAAGTTTGGATTGATTTGTGTTGGATAAATTCATGAGATGACTTTTAGTAAGTGGTTTGAATGGATATATGTCTTATGGAAGTATTCAAATAAGTTAGTATTAAGTTTGCTTCATATTTGATGAAGTATAGCTCAATTGTTGAAATCTATCCTATATTGCAAAATCTGAGCTAGCTGTGAACTTAGCCATGTTTGAGAAATCAAAACTTATTGGATTGGCATGAAAATTGGTGTACATGCTCTGACTTATGGTATAAGATGCTATAAAATTTTCATGAGAATTAGATAAGAAATGCTTCAGTTTTGGAGTGGATCTTGTCAGCTATAGTGCAGCAGTTTTCAGCATATAGCAGTGGTGGAAGAATTAAAATATGGCAGCAATATAGAAGTCAAATGGAGCTCAAATTTTTATAGCTGCTAAGATAACTTAGTATTGCACACCTCCACCAAATTTCGTGGTATTTGGATTTGTACTTTGGGAGATATGCTTATTTCTTTGAAGGGTACAAAATCTGTCAGAAAAGTGACAAATATTGGATTGATCAAGAGTCACCTTGATTGAAAGGTCCTCAAGTTGGAAATATGTTTACAAGTGTTTGAGGTACCTAAGTTTGGTTTTGAGATGATCTAGAAGTATGACAAGATATGAGTACAAGGCCATTTGATTGTGAAGTGTACTTTGCACACATTCGATACTCAAATTGAAAGATCAAGATCAAACTCAAGATGAAGTTGAAAGGTTAAGTTCTAATAACTATTGGAAATCATTTGGTAGAAAGAAAAGGACTTAAAGAAGGAATCAAGTTCACTCATCAAGTTAAGTCCATCACTTGGATCAATCAATCAAGTTATTTCAAGTGAGTATCAACAATGGTTCTTGGAAAGAGGTCACTTCTCCCTAGTGTAGGGGCTTGTCGCCTATGTGTAGGTAAACCAAGTGTGGTACTTGGAAGGCTAACATGGAAGTGGTGATCCGAGGAACATTTAAGATGTTTAGTTGAAGCAATCAAAAGGGTTGATCAAGAAAAGCAAGCAATACCCAAAAGAAAGCTAATCATGATATTTCAAGTGGTATTCTTAAATTGATACTCTCATGCAAGCAAAGATCAAAAGATAAAGCAAGTCAACCACAACAAGAAAGTGCACTTGATCATAAGTGGTATTCATTTCATATGGGTGAAGAATGAAATTCAACATGATATCAATTGGTCTTCACCAAGCTTATAATTGGACTTCATATTGCTATTGGAGTAATGAATTGGAATTTATGTGACTATCCTCTACTCCAACATAGCAAAGGTATCATTGTAATGTGCATGATCATTTCATCCCTTACTAGTATACGGTTAGTGCATATAGTACATGCTTCATAGTATCATGCATAACAAATGAAATGTTTAAATTCATAGCCTACCACTATTGTTTGAATGATTACTTGATCTAGTGGTTAGTACATGAATTTATTCATGAGCTAGTGAACCCAAGTACTTGACTTAATTTGGATTGCTAACAAGTGACAAGTACAATATTGGCAAGATAACCCTTGCAAGAGGTGTGAAGAAGCTTATCATTGGTTCAAATCGAACTTGGAAGCTTAGGCAAATCATTTTAGTTTAAGTCAATCATAGAAGCTCATGACAGTGATAAGAGTACAAGCACAAGACAACAATGCAAATGGATATCTAGTTTGTTTTAAATAGTATCTAGACTCAAGTATTTTATCAAGAATCTACAAATAATGTCTAGATTAACTCACAAGTGATATCCTATAAGTGGTACTCATGAAGATAGCAAATGTTTAAGAAATGGTATTTATTGATAAATCAAACAAGTGGTTCCATACTAGAAGATTCTTTCAAATAGTATTCACTTCCTACAAGTGATATCTATACATAGTATCAACCATGAAAGACGATGGTTCCACAAGTGATCCTCAACTTTAAGTGATCATCAAATGAAGAATACATCCCTCACCTACAAGAGCTCAAGTGTATCAAATGGATGACCCATGCTATCACATAGGGGGAGGTGTCCCATAAATTGATCACAAGATCAAAAATCTTATGTGTGGTATCTCAAAAAGCCCTACATAAGATACAAGTGGTACAAGCTACAAGTGGTATTTACAAATGGTGTCATTCCAACAATCAAGTGATGTCCATCAAAAATGCAAGATTCAAGCCTCAACCATCTACCCCAAATGCATACCTTTGCATCAATGAGAAGCACACCTTTTATGGAAATTGATGACAAAGGGGGAGAGATTGTACAAAGATATGAAAGCTTGATTGAATGGGGGAGAGATTGTACAAAGATATGAAAGCTTGATTGAATGGGGGAAAGATTGTACAATGGGAGAGATGAGATATAAAAGAAATAGAGGTTGGACATGGACAAAGAGGGAGCAACATTGAAGAAAAGAGATGGATCAAAATTCTTGGACAAGAGAAGCACACAAGTAGGGGGAGCAAGCTCATGAACTTTGATTGATTGCATTTGATATGTGCATATTCATGTGCTTGCTTGCATTGCATAAGTTTTCAAATTCAAATATGCATGCATGTGTGGTGTATGCTAGTTGTAGAACTTGAACGATGATTTGATAACTAGCATGTATAGGATGATAGCTAGACACTTGGTATGCTTTACAAGTAATGCTAGTACCTTGTTTTTAATGTTGATCTCACTGAGGATATCTAGTGATTTAATTTCCAAGTGACATCTAGCTAACCATGGTGCTAAGGATGAAGTTAAAGGTGCAACTCCGATTGGTATCACACTTTAAAGGTTTATTCTATACACCTTAGCATCATTCGGTAGTAATTACTCTCCCACAATTTCAATCTATGCATATGTGCAAGCTTCAAATTAAATACTCTAGCACATATGTAGGGGGAGCTAATACTACCATTTCGAGTTTGTGGTACTTGTCCAAAATCATTTTCACATAGGTAAAATTGCTTGGGCAAGCAACATGAATCCAAAAGAGCTTAATTTCTATATCTTTGTAGAGTTGTCATCAATTATCCAAAAAGGGGAGATTGAAAGGTCCTTGTTTGGTTTTGATAATTGAGTGACAATCCTAGGTGGACTAATTGTGTTTATGTGAGATACACAGGTGATTAGTCCACAGGTACATATGTGTGAGCAACATATGCCATAAAGGTGAAAATGGCTTGGAGATGTTGCAAAGCTCACACATGTGATGATGAAGGAGCTTAAATGCACATGAGACATGACATTGAGTCATGTGATCAAGGTGGAGAAGATCAAGACAAGACTTGGCTTGATGGACCGGTTGCAAGCGTGAAGGGCAAGTCAAAGGCTTTGGAGTGATGGACCGCTGTGGCGGTGAAGCTTGAGCAAGACTTGGCGCCGATGGACGATGGCAATGGTGAAGAGCAAGTGAAGTCAAGATCGATGAACTAATATGATCACATGATGATATGAAGTGGATCATATCATTGTTGATTGTGTTGGTGCATGTATTGCATCGACATTGAAGGAGATGGAATGGAATGCGCAAGGCAAAGGTATAACCTAGGGCATTTCATTTCACTGGTCATAGGTGTGTAGAGAAGTTTATGATCGGGTTTAGGATAGATGGCCGTACTATCAAGAGGGGCAAACTTATTTGTATATCGGTCATCTAGTGCCACTCGAGTGATCTAACTTTGCATCGTCGCTAGGATCGAGTGGCGTGGCAAGTTGAGTGGCTAATCCTTTGGAAAATGATTGTGAAAATACTAACACACATACACATGGTGGTGTACACTTTGGTGGTGTTGGCACATTTGCAAAGGAGAAGAAGTTAGAGTTGTTGTGAATCAACTTAGAGAAGAGAAAAAAGGTTTTTTGGTGTACTTCCGAACTATAGGATGGTCCTTGGATTAGAATACTGCTTTGATCCATTGTGATTTGGATCAAGTATGCATGTGGGATGTGTAGCCCTCTGAGTAATCTTTCCAAAATATCCAAGATCATCGAAATCGGAGTTCGGAGCTAAGAGTTATAGCCGTTTTAGCGCTATAAGGTCTGTGACCGGACGCTGGCGCGAAAACGACCAGACGCTGGGTTCCAGCGTCCGGTCCCAGCGTCCGGTCAGTGTTTTTAGCGTGTCTAGAAGCGATCGGATGCTGAGAGAGTTCGGTCAGTGATGACCGGACGCGTCCGGTCACTGAAAAACAGTCGCTGGAACCTCTCTGTAAGTGACCGGACGCTGGGTTTCAGCGTCCGGTCGTTATGACCTGCGCGTCCGGTCGTCCTGAATCTTGCCCAGTGAAGGGGTAACGGCTAGTTTAGCCCATGGGGCTATATATAGAAGTGGTGGCCGGCCTTGGGCTATTTGCTTAGCACCCTCACGCCTATGTGGCTTGTGTAGGAGTGCTTGGATGCCCTCTAACTCACTTGTGCTTGCAAGAGTGTGAATCGATTGCGAGTGAGTGTGATTCTAGTGCGTTGCATTATGAGATTACATCGAGTGGTACTAGGTGATCGAGTTGGAAGCCGGTGGTGCTTGTTACTCTTGGAGGTTGCCACCTCCTAGGCGGCTTGGTGGTGGTCTCCATCGAAGCCCGCGAGAAGCTTGTGCGGCACTCTGGAGAAGTGCTTGTAAGGGGCACTTGTGCTCGCCCCGTGGGAGTCGCGAAGAGCAACTTTAGTAAAGCGTGTCATTGAGCTACCCTCACTTCCGGGGTAGGTTCTTGTGGCGCCCGACGTGTGGACTTAGCGGGTGATGCTAATTAGCCGTCGAACCACCAAGTGAGCAGGTCGACACAACGGGGACTAGCGTGTTGGCAAACACGTGAACCTCGGGAGAAAAATCATCGTGTCAACATTGTTCTTCCTGTTGGTTTGCATCCCCGTTACATAAGCTTGCTATTACTTTCATATACATTAAGCTTGTGTTGTTGCTCTTATAATTAGTTAGCTTGTGTAGCTTACTAGTTACCTTCTTGCTTGTGTAGCATAGAAGTAGCTCCCTTGCGTGGCTAATTTGGTTTGTGTAACCTTGTTAGTCACATTGCTTAGTTTGTGTAGCTAAGTAATTGTGCTCTCTAATTTAGCATTGGTTGCCTTGTTATTGAGCATTGCTAGTGAGCTTAGGTGGCTTTGTGCTTTTGCTTACTAGCATATGTAGGAGCTCTCTTGTAGCTTAAAGTACTAGTGGTATAGGTTTGTGTGACCTTGCTTCTAGAATTGGTTAGGTGAGCTCTAGCTAGCCGGGCACCTTTGTTGATTAATTAGTATCTTTGAAAGGTGCTAGTGAACATAGATAGAAGGGTGTAGTCTTGGCTAGACCGATCAGTCTTAATTCCGCACTTGTTTCGGTTAGTCGACGTGATTAATTTTAGAAAAGACTATTCACCCCCCTCTAGTCGCCTATCTCGACCTTACACCGTGGCGCTGTCCGCGGTCAACAGGGAGGCTAAGCAGGTCAAGGCGTGGCTCTGCGATGCGCGGGACGAGCTGGAGGCGGCCCACGCCGAGCGCGACCGGCTCCGAGGCCTCCTCCAGGGCACCGAGGCGGAGCTGTGGTCGGCGACCGAGCGCGTCGACGCGTTCACCGCCGACTGGAAGGACACCACGGACGGGTGGCGCGCTAGGGAGAACGCGCTGCTGGAGCGCACGCGTGGCGCGGAGGAGGAGGCCGCCGCCGCGCGGGCAGAGAGCGCCGCCGAGATCGACGTGGCGCGACGGGCGCTCGCCGACGACAACGCCGCGGGCTGGAGTAGGCGGTCGAGGAGGCTAACGTGGCCGTCGAGGAGCTCGAGGCTGCGACCGGCGACAACGTCGGACTGCAAGAGGCCGTCGCGGAGAAAGAGCGCGCCCTGGAGGCTCTGTGGCGGGAGAACGAGGGACTTAGGGCCAGCGAGACCGTGGCCAGGGAGCGTGCCGAGGAGCTCCAGGGCCAGCTCGTGCGCAGCAAGGAAAGAGCGGGAGATCCTGCTGGTGGAGAAGTGGAAGCAGGAAGACGCGCAGGGCAAGCTGGGCGTTGGAATGTTCCTGGACTTTGGGAGGAAGAGGAGAGGGAGGGAGGAAGAGGAAGGAAGGGACGTGCTGCTTATACGGGCGCGGACAGGAGGGAGAAAGGGAGGAGAGGAGGGAGAAGGGTGGTGGGGCTTACAGGGGCAAAATTGTCTTTTCACGTGGCAGTTAATGGTTCACGGATGGAGAATCCAACCGAATGTCATATAAGGAATAAAAAATGAAGTCGGTGTCAAATAGAGAACAGAAATTGTCTTTTCACGTGGTAGTTAACAGTTTACGGATGAAGAATCCAACGGAATGTCATATAAGGAATGAAAGATGAAGTCGATGTTAAATAGAGAATAGAAATTTTTTAAGGACCCAGAACGGAACGGCTCATTTAATCGGTGTGAAATTCTCTCTTTTACGTTTCCTGAAACAGCCCGGCGACCGTCCTCTCCAGGCCAGGTTCCGCGCTTCCTCTCGCTCTCGCTCCTCCGCTCATTCCTCCACAGACCACCGGGGGGCTCACAAGGTAATCTTCCGCCTCCTTCGCTCTCTTCCCCTCACGGCCGTGCCTCTCCCCAGTTGTCTCAATCAGGAAGCGCGCACATATCTTTCGCCTGTGCGGCCCAATCCCTAGGTTCTGCGGTCGTCGTCGTCTGCCGAACGAATTTGTGAGCGTTTCGTATCGTTGTTGATGCTCGTCTGCTTGGCATCGGGCACGACCATGTGTGTCATGTGGCAGTGTTCTGTTTCCCAGTCCGTCTCGGCATTGATCCCCATCCGCGTTTCAGTGGGTTCAGGGTTGGTCTGGTTTGATTAGTCATTTCTGCAAGCGGGGCGAATGGGGTGCGATTCTGGTGGGCGTCCTTTATTTATCTGTGGTGTGTTGAAAGATTAGTGACATTTTTCTTCCTTCGTGCTGTTTTCTCTTATTATTATTGTTATATTCTTTTAGTTTGTGTTGGTTCTACCCATAGTTTGATTGATTGGTGAGTAATTGTTGATTTCATGTTTTATCGGTGGTGCTAATTCCTATGGAATCGGATGCGCCCTTGGCTGTACTGTGTTTTACACGTTTAATGTTTTGTTCCGATTGAATAGTGACTGCTTCAGCTAAGAGTTCACAGTTCCACCCTCATATTCTGTTCTATTTTGTGATTTTATTATCTGTTGGTAGATGTGGACTTGTGGAGTTATGTAGGTTTCAGTAAATACTAAATAGTGATGTTCAGGATGATGTCTTATTAGATCCTTGATCATCCCAAGGTGCCTGGGATACATTATATTGACTTCCCTTTGCAGATGTTTACCTGGTAACCTATTGCAGATTCTGAGGTTGTTTTCTTGAACTGCCGTGCATTTGTCAGAACACAATGAAAGCTAGAGAACCCAAGAAGGCAAGGTTAGTGGTGCTGTCTCGACTTCTTTTCTGACATAATGGTTTGCCCAGCAAAATACCACAATTGATGTGTTCCAGGGGTCGTGTCAAATGGGATGAGGAGAACTTGAATGACATTGAGTCAAACAAACCAGAAAGAGAGAAGATCACCGAGCCTAAGACACCTTACCACCCTATGATCGATGAAGATGAAGGTACTGAATCTGGGGTTTGCAAACTGAATCCAGATTGCTGCTTTTCCATAATGCATCCACTATCCATTCTCAAAGCGCATGAATATGATGACCCACTCTGATGAGCAGGGCCTGTTTCACCGTTACGTCTCAGTGAAGATTCAGTGGATAAATCTGCTCATGCTGATGCCATAAAGACTGCTTTAGCTGAAGCTGTTTCAAGTGGGAAGATTTTTGACGGAAGTGGTTGGGATAGGTGTGACAGTGAAGAAGACATAAAACAAGGGAAAGGTTATCAATTTGACATCTTTCTTCAATTATATCCTATTATGCATTTCAATGCTCAAGTTGGAGTACTAATAGCTCTTCTTGCCAGCATCGGTTGCTTGTGCAAATTCTTTATCATCCTGTTGCCATGTCACAATTTTTCTTCTACCCTCCTTTTATTTTTGCCATAAATCCAATGAAGCGACATATGAAAGGAGATAGCATAAGTTTTTAAGTCTCAAATGATCTGATTTTATGATATGCTAATGTAAATTTTACAGATACCTTTAGCACACTCTTCAACTGATTTACATTTCTGGATTCAGAAGATATTAGGACATAGAAACAACACCTCAATAATATAATGATCTACTCCTGTGTACAGTAATATCAAGTTCCTTTCAGCTCAGCCTGCTCGGTTTTGTCTTCACTTTAGTCAGGACTTTTTCTAATGCACCGTTTTAACTATTAACCGCATGGTGATAATAGACCAGAATTTCTCTACTGCAATGAAAAGATGTGAAAGCAACTTGGTTTAATACAGTAATTAGCTGCTTTTATAGTTAATAAACAATGCTTCATATGAGATCATATATGGAGAAAGTTTGCCCCGTGTCTTTTTTTCCTATCAACTGTTTCGTGATCGGAGCAAGGAAAAACTAACACATTCCCTTGTGTAGCTTTTGAAGAGCACCGGAAGGTTCACTATGATGAATACCATAAGATGAAGGAACTGCTTCAGAAGGGAACCAGGAATGATGACTCAGATGAAGATGAGAGGGAAGTAGGCAACAGGAAGGCTTGAAGGTTCTGTCCCGGTCTGAACTCGGGATTATGACTTAGAAAATCCACGGTATCATGAGAAGTGTGTTGAGTACTTAAGGACTACTAGACGTACTTGCTATGCATAACTGCTTGTCATTTTCTGCATAAAACTTGCCAGTTCCCTCCCTTAGCGTAGTACGGAAGTTTATGGCTTGAGTAAGGCATCTTTGTAAATTGCAACGGAGAGTGTTCCTGTACCCAGTCTTGCCCAACCAGAATGCAAGCTCGAAATTGTAAGTACGTACGAACTATGCTATCCATGAATGGACCGTATCCTTGCTGGACGAGCATCAGGGCCTTCATTGAGCCGTATGATCTCTTGGCGTGTGCGTGTATACTTGAGCAGGTTGGTTACCTGGGTGTAAATTTGGCGTACACACTCGCTGACCGTTCATGGATCTGCTATACTCCCTCCATCCTAAAATAGACATTCTCAGAGTAACTTCACAAGCTTGGCTATTCTTGTTTTGGAGGCTATTTTAGAATTTGTATAGTAAAAAGTAGACTCCAACATATGCTATGTGGCTTTGTAAACTAGAAAGTTAGCTATCTCTTGGTTTTCGGTTGCCATATAAAACCAACCATGAGCGCTAGCTATCTGAAGATGAGAAATAACAAGGTAGTCTGTTGTAAATCTCTTCTTTTTTTAAGAAGCCTTTTATTTTATAAAATGACTAAACTATATAATTTAGCTACTAATAATTTTAGCCAAGCTGTTAGAGTGGCTCTCACTTCTCGAGAAATTAAATGCTTTTAACTTTGACTAAAGGTATACAAAAAAATATTAATATTTATGATGTATAATTAATATCATTAGATAAGTCACTGAATATATTTTTATAATAAAAGTGTTTAAAGATATAAATGCTCTTAGTATTTTCTACAAATCTAATCAAAGTTGAGAAATGTTACCAGCATGTATCCCTATAGTGACTACTATTTTGAGATAGAAGGAGTATGTAACATTTGCAAGGCACCTTTGGAGTGTGCGAACTTTGTAGGGACTAGGATTTCTATGGGATTTGTGAGGATTCAAGCGGGAATTCTACAAGTCGGTCTTATACTCTTACTCCCTCTGATTTTCTAAAGGATATCGTTTTGGACAGCGACACGGTCTCTAAAAAACAACATTGACCGTTACTTTTTGCTAAAAATATTTATAAAATATAGTCAATATATACTTTTTTAAAAATAAAAGGCAGAAGCTCTGCCGCTCAATTAACGGTCAATATATACTTTTATGAAACTACATTTCAAGATGAATATACTTATATTATTTTTATATTTTCAAACTCAACTAAAAAAATATTTATAGTTAAAGTTAAAAATGTTTGAACATCCTCGAAACGACGTCCTTTATGAAATCGGTGGGAGTATTAAAAATTCAGCCGCATTAATGAACCGCCCAGAGGGGGGCCAAATATTGAATTGGCAGTAGCTGAGGGGTCTATCTGGGAAAACAACAAGATAGAACAGAGGCGGAAGCACAGACATTACCCTCGCCTCGCCTCAGCCTCATCGACTGTCGCTTCGCTCCCCGGCTCCCCGCTGTTGCGGTGCTTCGTCGTCCCCTCCCGGCAATGACCTGCTCGGAGGTGCCCCCGCGCCTCGAACTCCTCCTGGTCACATGCCAGCCCCGCGGCCTGCAGCTGCCTCCATGGAGGCTCAGCCTGTCGAGGTCCTCCTCTTCATGCAGGTAATCCCGTTTCCTTCCCCTTCGAAGTGTGTCCTCTCTCCTCTGTAGAGCGAGGGTGAGAGGTAGGGCGGTTGCCCCGGGTGGGTCTCCTTCAGTCCTTCCTCTAGGATAAGCTAGGTACCCGTCGGCGTACGTGTCTCTCCTGAATTCCTAGCTATACTCCACTGTGGTACTGTGCATTCTAGTTTTGCTGTTTTGGGGACTGGGTTTGTTGGAGCTGTGGTAACCAGCTTAAATTACCTCAAGAAAGCTTCAGTGAAATCAAAATTAGCTGGGACAAACCCCTTGGCATAGTTTGCTTAGTTGATTGTAAACGTACTACCTGTTTGCTGGCCCTGTTCTCCTCAATGATTTTCGTAAACTTTATCCACACACCACACTCACTAATTGTTGGTTCCTGTGCACTAATTTGTTGTCCTCTGTTCATGCAGATCTTGCACTCTTGTGTCCCGCCAGCTTCCAATTTGCAATGCACAGTCATGTGAGATCACCTGTTCATCCCAATGTTTTTTCTCCATAAAAGTACGCCGGACAGGCAATTTATCTTCCTAGATCCCCAATGTTTTTTCTCCATAAAAGTACGCCGGACAGGCAATTTATCTTCCTAGCGTACGGAATTCCTCTATGATGCAGATGCTGATGATTTATGGGTGCCTGCGCCTCAGAGCCCTGCATCTGTTCGGTCAAGATTGCTTGCAGCAGAAAGAGAGGAAGCAAAAGCTGTTCTGTCCCTGTTTTTGAGACAGAAAGGTTTGCGAAGCACGCTAGCTGCACGGATTGTGAATAAATCAGATGGATTCATTGAGCACCTGGTCTCAAAGCTCCAGATTGCTTACAGATCTCGATATGCTGAAGGTTTTGTGGCTTTTACTATGGTTTTCTGTATATGTATGCCTTCTTATTGGTTCTGGACTTTTGACAACCTATTTATTTTTCAGGAAGGGAGCTGAGCACACCTGAGATCAGAGATGCTCTCATTCCCTATCTAGAAGCTCTTTCTAAAGAACATGGCGATAGTTTGGTCGAGGTGGTGGAAAATTTCCCTGATCCTTTCTCTATGGAAAGGGAAGCCTTGTCTTCATCAATGCCATTTACACCCACAAGCTCAAATAAGCAAAAGGCAATTGCTCGAATAACCACGGCAACCTCAGGGGGTGCCCTCCCTGAGCTAGTCCGCTACCTACTAGACCTCGGCATGGATCATGAGGAGATCAAGACCATCGTGCGCAAGTTCCCAGCATTTGCATACTACAGTGTGGATCGTAAGATCAAACCCCTGGTGGAGCTACTACTTGAGCTTGGGGTGTCAAAGTCCAGCATACCAGGAATCATAAAGAAAAGGCCTCAGCTGTGTGGCATCAGCATGTCAGATAATCTTAAACCGATGATGGCTTATTTGGAGAACATTGGTGTCAACAAAGCTCAGTGGAGCAAGGTGATTACCCGGTTCCCTGCACTTCTCACGTATAGTAGGAACAAGGTGGAGACGACTGTGAGCTTCCTTACTGAGCTAGGAGTTTCCAAGAAAAACATTGGCAAGATCCTGACGAGATGCCCTCATCTCATGAGCTACAGCGTCGATGACAATCTCAGGCCAACAGCTGAGTACTTCTGGTCGATCGGTGCAGATGCTGCATCTCTTATTCAGAAGAGCCCACAGGCCTTTGGTCTGAATGTCGAGGCAAAGCTGAAGCCGATCACAGAATTCTTCCTGGCAAGGGAATTTAGCATCGAGGAAATTGGCCTTATGACAAACAGATTTGGAATTATTCACACACTAAGCTTGGAAGAAAACTTACTTCCGAAATACGAGTTCTTCCTGACGATGGAGTACCCAAGGTGCGAGCTCGTAAAATTTCCACAGTACTTTGGGTACAGCTTGTATCAGCGGATAAAACCACGGTATGCTCGGATGACTGGCTGTGGGGTGAGGTTGATTTTGAATCAGATGCTTTCAGTCTCAGATGACAGGTTTGAGAAAATTTTAGAAAAGAAGAAGACTGGGCTTTGAAAAGACAATAATTTCAGATTAGCACAACGTTGGACTTCATTTGAGAAGAATCACTAAAACCATCAAATTTTCAGAGCACGTAGCTTCTTATTGTGGGCTTGATGGATCTGCAAAATTCAGAGGCGATTTGATGTACAAGTGTAGTCTGTAGTTAACTTTTGTGAGGTATTAAAATGCAACTTTGGCAAGTACCCCAACCAGAACTGCCAGTTGCAGTGGGCGAGATTGCTTGGTTCTCATTTAGAGCAACCACAATGTGGTTTAGAAGTGGTCCATAGGCATTTAAATATTCACTACAGTCTGGCTGAAACATTGCGTGAGTAATCCATAGAGTAGTCTATAGCTAAAGCTACCCATATACTTATGGACTGCCCATAATACAATAGAAAAATAATTCTTTCTTCCTCTCTCTTCTCTTTCCCTGTCATCTTGCTGGCTTGCTGCCCCCTAGGAAGGGATGATTGATTTCTTTAACATTCTTTTATACCAAGTGGGACCCACCTCTATGGACTCCACGTTGTAGCAAAATACATAACTATGGTCAGCTGACACCGGACCCATCTTTATGGACCATGTACGTTGCCCTTGCTCGTACTACCAGTTAGTTAGAGTACTCATCATGGTTCATGACAGTAATACCCATCATGGCTCATGGTATTTGTAGCCTGTTCAGTTAACATATAAATTTGTTGAACAAAACAGCATAAATTGGTCCTGATTTTTTTTCGTATGGCCCGTTAGGCCAGTCTCAATGGGGTTTCATGGGGGATTCATGCACAATTAATAAGGTGTCACGTCAGTTTTTTTTGCATGAAACTGGGAGGAGAGAGAAGGGATTCGTTTCATGGCCACGAAACTTACCCGCACTGTTTCCAAAACTTTGAAAACGCCGTGAAACCTACACTGAGGCCCTTCCTTCGTTTCATCGCGACTTTTCTTCTCCGGGACCGTGCGTTCTTCATCGTGACTCCGCAGGGCGCGGTCGCCAGACCGTCGCGGGCGAGGCCGCCCGACGCGCTCGCTCGTCCGCCGGTCGCGGGAGATCCGGCCTGTTCGCTGGTTGGGGCTGGTGCTGGTTTGGGCTGGTTGGTGCTGGTTTTTTGTGAGAGAAAAACACTGTTGGCTGGTTGGTTTGGGCTGGCTGAAACCAACAAGCGAACAGGCTCCACGTTGTAGCAACAAGCTACCCATATACTTATGGACTGCCCATAATACAATAGAAAAATAATTCTTTCTTCCTCTCTCTTCTCTTTCCCTGTCATCTTGCTGGCTTGCTGCCCCCTAGGAAGGGATGATTGATTTCTTTAACATTCTTTTATACCAAGTGGGACCCACCTCTGTGGACTCCACGTTGTAGCAAAATACATAACTATGGTCAGCTGACACCGGACCCATCTTTATGGACCATATACGTTGCCCTTGCTCGTACTACCAGTTAGTTAGAGTACTCATCATGGTTCATGACAGTAATACCCATCATGGCTCATGGTATTTGTAGCCTGTTCAGTTAACATATAAATTTGTTGAACAAAACAGCATAAATTGGTCCTGATTTTTTTTCGTATGGCCCGTTAGGCCAGTCTCAATGGGGTTTCATGGGGGATTCATGCACAATTAATAAGGTGTCACGTCAGTTTTTTTTGCATGAAACTGGGGGGAGAGAGAAGGGATTCGTTTCATGGCCACGAAACTTACCCGCACTGTTTCCAAAACTTTGAAAACGCCGTGAAACCTACACTGAGGCCCTTCCTTCGTTTCATCGCGACTTTTCTTCTCCGAGACCGTGCGTTCTTCATCGTGACTCCGCAGGGCGCGGTCGCCAGACCGTCGCGGGCGAGGCCGCCCGACGCGCTCGCTCGTCCGCCGGTCGCGGGAGATCCGCCTGCGCGGGCGGGAGCTCCGCAGGGCGCGGCCGCCGGACCACCGCGGGCGAGGTCGCCGGCCGCGGGCGCTCGTCCGCCAGTCGCAGGAGATCCGCCGGCGCCGTTCGTCGTGAGCCATCCGTCGCGAGCTGCCCCGTCGCGACTCCGCCCGCCACACGTCCTCTGCCGGTCGCGGGCGCCGCGAGCGTGAGGGCTCCGCCCGCCCGCCGCCATGCTCGGCCTCCACTCCATGCTCGACCTCCAGGCGGTGACGAGAAGGATGCGGGGAAGAGAGGGAAGATAGGGATAGGTGGGACCCGTGAATAGTAAAATAAGGGACGAAATCATGCCATGAAACTTTGCACCGTGGGAGAGACCCGTTTCATATCAAAGTTTCACGTGTTGGAAACTGGGAGATGAAACTCTCCATTGAGACTGCCCTTAGCATTCAAGCTCATCTCCCATAATACAGTTTCACGAGCTGTACTAGCACATAATGGGCTATGCGTGGAAGTTTGAGCTGATACACCAGAGACGAGGCCGGGATTTATGAGAGTGTTTGGTTCAGTTAGTGGTAACGCAAAGGGAAATGGATAACACTGTCATCAGAGCTGGGATGCTTGATTGCAATCTTTGTTTGAAAATGAAAATGGAATCAGATAACACTGATTACAAACGGTAGTAAGCAAGCTGATGTAACGGTAACTGCATACCATATGCAATGGGGTTGCGATACATTTTAGTGAACCAAACAGTATGTATACGGTTAACATCAGATTCTCCAGAATAAATGACATTCTATGTAGGTCCCACAGAAAGCATATGCATATGGCGAACAACTGTACATAACAGGGCAAAGTCATCACTGAAATCATAAGATTCGCTATATCACTGAAATTATAAGGGATCAATAATCAGTGCACTGCAGCCAATGGTTGTACATGATACGAGTTACAGTGCACACAGGCACACTAATACCACAAGTTTAGCCTTCGTCAATTTGTCAACAGGTACCGGTATCACTCGCCAAGGTTGATTAAACACAGAAACACAATTTCAGACAAACCTGTTTCCTTTTACATCAATAATGTCTTCAGTTCCCCCGATGCCAGCACTTCAAAAGATGTTCCTTCCTGTACCTCGGTGCTCGTCTTCAGATCACAACGAAAGCATCAATGCATCAATTGGCCAGCCTGATCCAAAGGAAGCAGGTTAACAAGGAAGCAGGTTAACATATACATACTTATGTTGAAGTTCAGACCTTAATTGCTTAATTAGTCAACAGTATATGATATGACTAAAGGGTTCGACTTTGTTACAGAAAAAACTTCAGTTTGTGTATATTTTATGCTAAAGTAATAGTAGCTCCAAGGAGACCTGATACCAAATTTCAACAGGTCTCAGTTTTGTGAACACAACTAATTAGGTGCAGCTTCACAGACTGAGCAGCACAGACAGCAATGACTAAAACAGTACATCGATTCTACTCTAAAGCAGTAAAGGTTGAGGGTTCCCCATATCTATATTTCATCAATGTTGCACACAGCTTTTAACATCCAGAACCACAATATTACTAATGCAACACAAACAATGGATTAAGAATTGTAAAAGGAGGCATTGCATCGTCATCTGAATTCTAGAAGACGGCACTGACAGTAATGGCAGAAATAATTTCGAATGCAACAAAAACAAGAACTGTGCTTAACTCTACAGTACTTTAAGTCAGGGGCACTACATCAGTTAATAACCTTCATTTGAGACATGGAAATTGAGACGAGACCGTCTTCTAGCGTCGGACATTGAGCATCTCCTTGGCCTCCTCCTGCTCAACCAGCAGGGAATCGCTGGCATACTTGCTAAGCAGCTCCTTCTTCTTCCTCTCTAAGACCATGCGCTCAATTTCCTTTTCATCAGGTAGCGGCACATGTGCAACAAATTCCCTCCCAGCCTCCTCGCCTTTCTCCCTCTCCCTCTTCTCTTCTTCACGCTTCCTCTCCTCTTCGACCTCCTCCTCCACCCCCTCAAACAGCACCTCTCTGGCAGCCTCCCCGCTGCGCCCTCCAGCCGCAGCCACCTCACCGCTCACCACCCCCTTCATGGCCTCCCGCCGCACCCGCTCCACGCGGTGCCACTCTGAAACGATCTCCTCCCGCATGCGCTTCTCGGCAGGGGCCTCAAGGCGCTCTAGCACGCCGTCCTCGTCGTCGTAGTATCCGTAGTACCCGGCGTTGATGCGCTTGTGGATCTCGTAGCGGGTGCGGCGCTTCCTCATCTCGGGCGGCTTGTCGAAGAGCTCCCGCACGCCAGGGAGCTTCCTGGCCGCGCCAAAGTATCGGTACCCCGGTCCGCGGCCCGAGGGGTTGGGGACGGCGACTATGTTGCCGTCAAGGTCGGTCATAAGCGGCGCGTTGGAGCTGCGGGAGTAGTCGCGGCCGCCGAGCTCGACGATGCGGCGCTCCCAGTGGCTGCGCTCGCGGAGGAGCTTGTTGATCTCGTCGTTGAGGTCGCGGAGGCGGTGCTCGCCGAGGCCCTCGTTCTGGATCTCGGCGACCTTGGCGCCGATCTCGCGGAGGATCTCAGAGCGCCAGCGCTCGGCGTCGGTGAGGTCGCGGCACTCGGAGGCGAGGTAGGGCCGGCGCTCCCGGGGCTTGCGCTTCTCCTCCTGCTTCATCGTGATGAAGCGGTTCAGCATTGACTGCGCCTTCTCCTCGTTGCGAGCCATGGCGGCGGTCGGGCGGAGACGGCGGCCGGCGGCCGGCGGCGGTGGCGAGGTCCTCGAGCTGGGCGAGGGTTTGGGGCGAGAGGCGGGCGGGTTCAATTGGGGATTTTGGGGATTGGACTCGACTTGAAGATTTTCGAGCCGATTTTTTTTACAATTCAGCTCTTTTTCTTTAAAATTCTCGTAAATAGACCTCTGGCAGAAAGAATTCAAAAAATATACTCTTAGCTCGGCGCTATTGATGTTGGCGCCGAGCTAACACGTCTCGGCGCCATTGTCCCTGGCGCTGAGGTCCTGGTATAGTTGGCCATGCAGCCCGAGGCACGACGGCACGGCACGAAGCCCGCTTTTTAGCCCGACACGAGCACGGCCCGGCCCGGCCCGGTGACATGTAGGCCCGGGCTGGCCCGGCCCGAGGAAGCAGGCCGTGCCTGGGCCACTGCTCAGGCCCGTGGGCTGGCACAGCACGGCCTGGCCTTTAACAGACAGCCCGGCAACGGCCCGGCCGGCCACCCCCTCCCTCCCCCTCCAGCCCTCCTCACTCCACTTCCCCTCCCCGCGGCGCGCGGCCCAGCTGGCCGGCCCACCGTCCCCCGAACCCTAAGTCCTCAAACCCCTCCTCTCCGGCTCTCCCCCATGCCGCACCCGCACCGCACCCCTCCTCAGTCCTCTCCCTCACGGCCCCACCGCCCCACGCCGTCACGCACTCGCGCACCCGCACCCGCACCCCTCCTCTCCCCCACGCGGCCATGCCATCGCGCACCCGCACCCCTCCTCCTCACGCACAAGCTCGAGCTCCGGCCCGCTGGCCGCCGACGCCTCGAGCTCCTGCTTCCCCGCGGCTCGCTGAATCCCCTTCATCCCCTTCTCTTCTCGTGGGATCCAACGTCAAGCGCCGCCATCGTCTCCCGCAGTCCCGCCTCGGCCGCCGTGGGAACGAGCGCACTGGCCCCAAGCTCTGCCCCGACGCCAGATCCGGCCACGAGCTCTGCCTCGACGCCACCTCCACTCCAACCCGCCTCCGCCGACGGTGGCCACCTCCTCCTCACCGCCACGTGCTGCTGCTCCTCCACATGCCTCCTCTGCACGGATCTGGCCTCGTTCTCCACGGATCTGGCCTCCTCATCGCTCATCCTCCGTAGATCCGGCCGCCTCATCGCTCGTCCTCTGCGGATGGAGAGGTCGGCAGGTCGCGTCGTCCTCGTCCATGGCCTTTCGAAGCAACGACGATAGCCTAGCGCCCTGGCCTCCCCCTCTTTCTCTGTCGATGTATAGCCATGCTTCTCGGGTCGGCCCGGCACGCTGGATTAGCCGTGCTTCTCGGGCTGGCCCGGCACGAAAAATGGCCCAGCAGGTCATGCCTGGGCCGTCGGCCAGGCACGAAGCCCATGGCGGCACGGTTCGTGGGGCACGGCGTGCCTTGTCGGCCCGACCCCCATCGGGTCGTGCTGGCCCGTTACCGGGCCATGCCAGGCCGGCCCAGCCCATTGGACATCTATAAGTCCTGGGCTCGGTGGATGACATGGTAGGGAGCTCGTCGTCAGTCACTCTGGCGCCGAGCTCGGCGCCGTAGATCTTGGCGCCGAGCTTGGCGCCAGAGTGACTGACGCTGAGCTCGCTGCCATTTAACCCCGGCCCAACCTTCCTGCCTGAGCGTTCTTCCTCTTCTTTCTCCTCTCTCTCGGGTTTTTTTCTCTCCCCACTTCACCCTACCTCACGAATCGACATATTGGACCTTGAAAACCTTGATTTGATCCGTAGATCTTCGAGAGCAAGGTATCCTCGCTCTCCTCCTAGTTTTTTCACATTAATTCGGTATATATTAGTTAGATTTTTCAACCTAAGAATCGTCATGACTTAGAGTTTTATTGTATCCCTCAATACATGTATTATACAACCGTAGGATGATGCCAAGGCGGAAAAAAACTAGCAAACCTAGATGCATGTAGTTATGTTATGGGTTCATTGTTGTCCATCAAATAGGAAACCCTAGGTTTAGGGTTTAATGTTAACTGCTTTCGGTTCTTAGAACAAAATTGGTTGTATTGTAGTTATGGTTCTCATTGACATTTATTTGTGATGTGTTTGATTTATGTTTGTTAAATTACATTCGTTTTGTTAGATGCAAGAAATGTTTCGGGAGGAGTTTTGGCGAAAACGGGGTCGTCCTTGAGAATTATACCCCGACGCGTCTAGCAAAGATGCCTCCGTCCCTCCTGACCTCCCTGTCCCTAACTGTGACTGTGGTTTCCTGGCCCATGTTTTTCAATCGAAACATCTGGACATAGCGGTGCGTTGCTTCTACGCATGCAGTCGTTTTAATGTAAGAAATTGTTTCCACTATCTTTTTTCTTTATTTGTGTAAGTATGCTACTAATATTTTGTTTGAATCTCGTTGTGTAGGATCATGAGAGGTGCTTTTTTCTTTTAGTGGATCGACGGTGCAGACAAGTTTGATCCTAGGTACCTTCTTTTCGATGATTGGTTTAGAGAGAGACATCCACGTGAGCACTTCAAGCGGTGGGTTCCACCCCCCTAACCCTCTGCCAATGACGGCTAAGGAGAAGCACCTAGCCACAGTTAGACGACTCGAGGAACCTCCTCTATACGATTGCGAAGATCGAGCTGTGATAAACTCTGAGAATACATTGGAGTTTGTGTGTCCAAACAAGCATGAAGTAAGTGCAAAGTGTATGTGTTCAAATGTTTAGCTATATGTGTTCATGTACTAATGTCTCATTATTTTAGGTGTTTTCAATGGCAAAGTGTCGCTTCAAGGAGTGGTTGTATGGTCCTAAGAACCAATGGCTGGAAGAACCGCGGAGGGTTAAGGAAAAGAAGAAAGAAAGGGTAATCTACAAAGCACCTCCTGTCATGTGTGAATGTGGTGTTAAATCCAACTATGACCTAGTCCCTTCGAAGCTTGGAATAGGCCATTATTGCGGTCATATGATTGAATATGATGAGGTTCGTTATTTTTCTGGTAAACATGAAATCGTATTTTGTTTCTTTTGCTAAGACATATATAATATAATATTTCTTTTGAATAGAGCACTAGGAAATACTGGTGGGAATGTTATGATGGTCAAGCTAAGTTCTTAGATGAACTGAAGAAGAGGCAACTAATTGCATGGAAGAGGGGATATGGACCTGACTACGTTAACCTATTTGTTAAACATCACAAAGAAAAGATACGTGAGTTTGCTAGACAGCGCGGTATTTGTAACCCGATCGATGTTGGGCTTAACAAATGGAGATTGGAGAGGCGAATGACGTTAGAGGAGGAGAGGGCAACGAATGAGGCAAGGGAGGAGACAAGAGTACAGATGTAGGTCTTGAACGAGCATGTTGCTACATTATGTGCCAGTGAGTGCTTGAAAACCTTTTTTTTCGTTGCATGATTTTAAATGTAATATAATCGCGTTGCTAACTGATTGCATTTTATACATGAAGGGATTGGTTGCAGCGAGGAACATGCCGCAGAGGTGGCTCGTGCAAGGTATGAGGAGGAGAAGTTAGATGAGCATAGATCGCGAGGTGGTCGCACCGTTCAATCACCGATTGTGTTGTCTGATGAGGGGGACGAGGATGAGGACGACACTGGCAGACTGAGTAGTGTGGCCACATAGCAAATTGTGTGGTATGTAAAAAAGATAAAGTCATCCTAGTAGTGTGGCCACATAGCAAATTGTGTTGCACCTTCTCACTAGATGACTAACTAAATCAACTACCTGAGTCATCACATTAACTAGTAAATAACAAATGCCAACTAAGTAGATACATTGCATATTCATAATTTTTACCTTTTTCAACGACTGCTCCGCGGACGTCGACAGAGTCGCAGCGGACGATGGGCGTGGGTCAGGCCGACGATCCAGGCCGGCGGTGGCACGGCCGGGCGCTACAGGTGGCGGGGTCGGCGGTGGCACGGCCGACGACAGTGGTGGCGCGCGGTGGGCGCGGGATGCCCGGGGCTCCGCGCGGCAAGTCCGGCTCGACGAGCGCAGGAGGCACGTCGGCGGTGGAGGGCGGCAAGGCGGGGCGAGGTCGACGGTGGAGGGCTGCAAGGCGGGCCGCGGCCGAGGCCGACGGTGGAGGCCAAGGCGAGGCTAAGGCGAGGACGATGGTGGAGGGTGGCGGAGGCGGCACGGCGCGCGGGGCGGCCTCGGGGCGCGCACGCTGGCGCGGCGCGGGCAAGGGTGGCCGGTGGAGGCAAGGGCGCGGGCGGCGACGACGGAGCTCGGCTATCCTAGGGCGAGAGAGGGAGAGGAAGAGAGGAAAGGCGCGTGCCCAATAGGTATTAAAGGCTCGGCGCTAGAGTGAATGGCGTCGAGCCCCCTGGCAGGTCATCCACCGTGCCCAGGAGCTCGGCGCCAGAGACGCTGGCGCCGGCGCCTAGCTCGGCGCCGAGCTAAGGGTCCATTTTCTGAATTCTTTCCGTCGGGGGTCTATTTGTGAGAAACTTTCAAAAAAAAGGTCTAAAATGTAAAAAAATCGGATTTTCGAGCGACTTGGGTCCAGACTCCGGAACCGTCTCCCTCCCTAGTCGGTTAGCGGCGTCTTTTATCCAACGGTCCAGATTGATGGAGATACAAATACGCAGCGGAGCTCATAAATTTCAGCTCTCCACGAAACCACGATCGTGTGTAGTAAACTAGTAATCGTGTGCCTATGGCAGCACCAAATGTTTCAGAATCACTAAATTATTACGACCGAACTGTCATAAGGAGAAATGTTTCTCGTTTTTTCTATTAGTCTAGAAAACAACTAAAAACATGTTTTCTTCTAATTTTAGTTTTAGTTAAAGAATTCAGAGAGCTAGCCAACTAATTTCACAAAGCGGTTATATTCATGAGAGACGTTTTCGAAGGAAATATATAAATCTGAAACGTTCATATAAAAATCTAGAACGCCACCAAACACGCTCATGTGATTTCTTAACTCTTGTCGACTTCTTCATCCTTAGGCAACATCGAGCTAATAAATTTGAGTATCGTACACCTAAACCATACTCAAACTTTGTTAAATCCACTGGATATTTGATTGTGCCAATGACTACAGCACACTCATGATGAATAAATGTATTTAGACGCCACCAACACTGACTATGCCATCACCCATTTGTTACCATTGAACCTCATCCTCACTCATAAGATTATCTGCTTACCTACGTTGAAGTTAGGGTTTATAGTCAAGCTCGAAAAAAGGTTGTTGGTGCCAAATTGACGCATTGGTAGTAACAGGTGTGGGAGCGAGTAACGAGGTAGCATAAGATAAGATAGTTTGGGCAAAAACAAGGTGTCAACTATAGCAATGTAGCGCTGCGGCTATAAGGGCATGTACAACCCACAAATAGGTGTTCGTCTCTAAGTGCCTCGAATCTATCATACAGAAAGGTATAAAGATATGTCATACAACCCACAGACAGGGGGTCGGTCTCTAAACTGTTTAATGCTTTGCATATAGTTAGGATCAACTATAAATAAATTGTTGTATACCATTATGTGGCTATTTGATAGAAAATATATCAAGGATAAATAAGAGCAACATGATTACAATATTTTTAAAAACCATCAATATAATAATTATATTTCATATAGATGCAAGGTCTTTTATCTAATTTCCTTTGTTTCCATAGCGTTGCCATATGTACTCGATTAGATCCTTCTTGAGTTTTCTATGTGTTGGCCGAGCTTTGATAGTGGAATTTCTACGAAGTACCTCTGCGAAGGTAGGATTAGGGTTGTCACTTGTACGCACTTCAGGTGGGAGCACTATCGTCGCACTTGGATTCTCATTCAAATCCAAGACTTCTCTAATTGAATTCTTCTCATCTTCCACTATCATATTGTGAAGGATAACACAAGCTTGCATTATGTTGATAACGTCCCCCTGCTTCCATAACCTTGCTGGTCGACGAACAATATCAAAGCGTGATTGCAGCACACCAAATGCGCACTATAACACATAGGGATGAGATTCATACTAGCGGATATGAGTTCATACCATGGTTTCAACTTGCTCAGCCATGCATATAACACATAGGGATGAGATTCACGCTTAACTAAAAATTATGAAACTTCAGTGTAACTGAAAGAGTTACAGGTCTGAAATTCAGCAACAGATTTATAACAAAAGCCTCTTCCTGAAAATCAATGTGGTAGACAGGTAATTATTTGCATCACAACAAATTACAGATAGTTGAACACAAATTGAGTGACCAATGCATCACTTCTCATGCAATCTGAAAATACTCAGGATGATCAATAGAGAAAAAAAGCAGTCTCTCAGATCCTGTAGTGCTCCCATCTCTCTCAGAGATGGCTAATGCACTAGCACTAGCAGCAACCACCTGAAACAAGCACTGTCTGAATCAAGTGTTCAAACAACTCACTTGCCCACCCAATTTAATCGGAGAAATCAACAGTGGCCACTATTTTCCAACCAGAGCTGCATGTTCACAAACAAATGAGAGGAGGTTACGAAATTATGATTCACAAAATGGTTAATTGTTTTCACAAATTTCTGAATCATGCTGGATCTGAACAAGAACGCATGAAAGACTTACCATGGAGGAAGCTTGCTTGTCTACATGCTTGCAACGCCAGGGTAGACCTCGCCTGCGCGGCTCGCAACGGCCGTGGCAGACCTCGCTGGCGCGGCTCACGGCAGCCGGCGCGGAGCTCGCCCGTGTGGCACGCGGCGGCTGGGGCGGAGCTGACCCGCGCATCTCGTGGCGGCTTGGGCGAAGGTCACGCGCAGCCTGTGGTGCGGCTCGCGGCGGAGGTCGTCGTGCAGTACAGCCGGCGGCGCGGAGGAGCTCAACCGCGAGGCTAGCGACGGTCACGGTGGGCAACATCCTCCTGCGCGCGCCAATACAAGATTCAACGTGCGCCCATGCTGGATCCGGGTGCGTCATCGAATCGAGAAGACGACTCGTACAGCACTGCTATAGCCGGTGACTGGGCCTCGGAGCACGAGCCCTTAGTGTCGTCTCGCGAGGCGACGACGCGGCCGTCTCCAAGCTAAAGGAGGGTTCTTTTTGCAAAATCAGCAACATGGAGACGGGGATAAAAGACGCGATGTACATGCTAAGAACCTGCCACCAACACTACATGGGAAAACCGGATCTATACAATAAAAAGACTCGAAGTTTAATTTCGATGCTATTTTTTAAAACTTTGGATCCTTTAATGGTATAGATCCAATTTTCCCACACTATAGTATGCCATCATCCATTTGTTGAGATTGAACTCCATGCTCCCTCATAAACTTCTCTACTTACCTCTCGCAAAGTTAAGGTTCATTGTCAAGCTTGAAAAAGATTACCGATAGCAAATTGACCAACTGGTGATAACGGGTACGAGGGTAGCAAAAGATGGTTTTAGGGCAGAAACAAGGTGCCAACCATGAGAATGGAGCGTTTCATCTATAAGAACCTGCCACATTCATGAGAGAAATGACTCCTCATCTAGATGGCACCAAAGACTTACTTCCCCCGTCGTCAAATATAGTGCATTCTGGCCATATTCAGACAAAATAAGGGAGAGTGCAATAGACGCATGTACCCTTCACTTACACCTAATGTGTCGGGTTCATAAACTCGGGGTCCCTCGGGTACCGGCTTCCCAACAAATGCTCGACCTAAGCAGACAACGCGCAACTCATGAGCCGGCCCAAGTATCTAAACAACAGGCCAGAAGGGTGATCCAATCACCGACCGGAAGGTCTGGCCGAGGAGGACCGGCGCCCGTTTTTCAAATCCGGCCCACCTCTCTGACCGGAGCGCTCGTTTCAGTCTCCGGACTCTCCGACCGAAAGGCCTGGCCAAAGCAATTCTTTTGACTCCAACCCGCGTCTCCGACCGAGGATGCGCCAAACCCCTACTCACTACTCTTTTCTGACTAGCGCATTCAGAGCCGACTGGGACTAACCGACCGGGGACACCCGCTCGGTAAGGACCAGGGAACGGATGGGGAAAGTAAGACAGGACGCACAAGTCAAACCACGATACCAGAGACCGTACCCTGTACACATACAGAAACAGTACTCTACAACCTCCCTAACACAACAGAGCCCAAGCAGTGTTGTAGGCATCGACATTTTCCCCTACAATATTGTAGGTGCCACTAACTCCCATATGGTAAGGCTCCTCCCACATGTCTCTGGGCATCGACAGTGTTGTGGGCGCCGACATTTACCGTACCGGGTGAACATGGTAAAACCCCTTGCATGCCTCAAGTATCAATAGTGTGGGTTCCACCCGTCTTCGATCTGTCCTAGGCCTTCCTCTTCGGAAGCCTGGACTTCATCACCGACCGGCTCGGCATACTACGCCTCCACGAGGAGGCACTTGTTTCGGCGCCCATCGGAGGGCGCCCTCCATCGGCTCTGGGACGCACGATGAATTCAACGACGAGGCATCTACGCTTCATTCCAAGCAAACTCTCTGCTCAAACCCTGCTGTGAGTAATATGCATACTGTTATTTACTCTCTATTTACTATCTCCCGCCGATTATCCGGAGGGACTGTATTGACCGCACCATAAACACTATACGATCGGTTCCCCTATGAAATCACATCTCCCGCGGACGCGTGCGCTCGGGGGCTCTGAAGGATGCTGGCGCCATCCCCCCTCATATCCGAATTCATGGGAATGGCGAGCTTTGATCCTACCACTTTCCACAAACTCCCGGACGACGAGGGTGAGAGCGACGGCTCCAGCATCGGCGACGTGGCACCTAGCCACCGTCTGTCCCGGGAGTGCGCTATGGCAGATGCTCTGGGACAGCCGTCGGTGGTTGTGGAGTCTGTGTAGACTCACACCCCTCTGGACCTACGTGCGGGGGGCCTTGCGTTTGCATAAGGGCACACCGAGGAATTACGACAACGACGATAGAACCAGCCGCCACCTGCGCCGGTACGTCGGTGCAGCACGTTGCGCCCCATGCGTGTAACCCGGCGGGCGGCGCCCGCCAGGTCCAACACGACATCATGAACGAGGGGAACAATTCCCCACAGTTCACTCGAGCTAGCCAGAACATCGTTGTTGCGGTAATGCTTCTGCGTGGCGTTCCTGAGCCCATCGACCCCCAGGAGCGGGAGGTCTACCGGAACCTTCGGGTGCTAGTAGAAGCCGCCACCGTTCAACAGGCGGAAAGCTCCGCATGGTGACTCTGACATGGGCCCTCTCTCCCCACTGGGGGAGTAGGGACGCGCTAGATGGATCGCTCCATCAGCTCGCCGCTACAGCCGCCAAGTGTGGCTCGGGAGGCAGCGGTCGCGCCATGGTCTGACCTGTTGCCTACTCCACACCGAGCACCGGTACGCGAATGTCCCGATCCGCACCAAGACGCTCGTAGCATCATCAGCAACCAACATCAGGCCTAGCATGATGATGACGTCCACCGAGCGATAATGAGGGTAGGCGACATGGATCCCGGCCGAACCATCGAGGGGAGCGGTGAAACGCGCCCTAGGCATGGTCGTTGGCCAGACGACCGGAGTCCCAGCCCTAAGGGTCCGGGACCATGGGCCTTTGACCGACGTATCCGGAGAGCGCCGTTCCCACAGCGCTTTTGACTGCCCACCAACATCACCAAGTACACCGGGGAGACAAACCCTGGTATTTGGCTCAAAGATTTTTGGCTCGCCTACCGAGTCGGAGGGGTGGATGATGACTATTTCATCATTCAGTATCTCCCCATCTGTGTGGGGGGAATATGTTTGGGCATGGATTGAATTCCTCCCACATGACAGCATCCGCAACTGGGCGGACCTCAAGAGGGTCTTCATTGGAAATTTCCAGGGGACGTATGTCCGCCCTGGTAACTCCCGGGACCTCAAGAGCTGCCAGCAGGAGTCCAGCGAGTCCCTACGGAATTACATCCATAGGTTCTCTCAACGATGCAACTCCCTCCCTGATGTCGTCGACGCGGATGTCATCAGCACATTCCTCTCTAGGATGACCTGCAAGTCCCTGATCCACAAGCTTGGCTGCCTGAAGACCCGTACCACCCGCGACCTGCTCGACGTCGCCACTAACCATGCCTCCAGCGAGGAGGTTGTCGGAGTGGTCTTCAATGGAGGCCGGGACAAAGGCAAGGCCAAGCACACGGACCAAGATGAGGGCCCCTCCACACAGAGGGGCAAGAAGAATAAAAAGGATCAGCGTCAGTCGGACAACACCGCGTTGGTCGCCACGGCTGATCGCATGGGCAAGCAGCTCCAACAGGGACTACCTGACCACTTCAACAAGCTCATGGATAGCCCATGCACCAACCACGCCTACCCCATCAAACACCTCTACAAGGACTGCGAGCTCCTCAAACATTTCCTATGATAGGTCGGTGGGCCGAAAGAAGGAGATGGCAAAGAGGCGGCAGCCAAGAAAGGAGGCATGGCAGGCAAGGACGGTGATGGCTTCCCCGACCCTGAGGAGTGCATCAGGATCTTCGGCGGATCCGACGCCATCTGGACCAAGCGCCAGCACAAGGTCTGCTATAGGGAGGCATACGCTGCCGAGACAGCCATCCCCTCCTTCCTCAGTTGGTCAGAATCTCCGATCACCTTTGATCAGAGGGACCATCCCTCCCACATCGCAAGACCAGGACGTTACCCGCTTGTCATTGACCCCATTGTCCGCAAGAAGTGCCTCACCAAGGTGCCGATGGACGGAGGCAGTGGCCTCAACATCCTCTACATCGACACCCTCGACGCCATGCACATCCCTCGATCGGAACTCCGCCTGGCGGGCTCTCTCTTCCATGGGGTGATCTCGGGAGCACAGGCATACCCGCTCGGGTAGATCGACCTGCCCATCACGTTTGGCAATCGAGCCAACTTCTGCTCGAAGGTCCTCACCTTCAAAGTGGTGGACTTCCCAGGGTCCTACCACGCTATCTTGGAGCGACCATGCTATGCCAAATTTATGGTAATCCCCAACTACACCTACCTCAAACTGAAGATGCCAGGACCGAACGGCATCATCACCGTGAGCAGCGCTTTTTCGCACACCTTCACGTGCGACCATGAGCATTTTGAGCTCGCCACCATGGTCATCAACGCGTCCGAGCTTCCGTGGCTCGGGGAATCATCGACCCTAGCAGTCCCAGACTGCAACAAACCAACCTCCTCGATGGCCTTCCGCCCGCTCAAGGAAACCAAGGCGGTGGGAATTGACCCCACTGACCCGACCAAAACGGTGCGGATCGGGACCCAACTCCTGACCAAATAGGAATGCGAGCTCGCCGACTTTTTGCGCACCAATCACGATGTCTTCGTATGGCAGCCTTCTAACATGCCGGGCATACCGCGGGAGGTCGCCGAGCACGCACTGCGCCTCATCCTAGGTTCGAAGCCCACCAAGCAGTGCCTACGTCGCTTCGACGACGAGAGGAAACTCCTAGCAGCTGGATTCATCAGAGAGGTATTCCACTCCGACTGGCTTGCCAATCCTGTTCTTGTTAAAAAGAAGACCGGGAAGTGGAGAATGTGCATTGATTATACTTGCCTCAACAAAGCGTGTCCAAAGGATCACTTTCCTTTGCTGCGCATAGATCAGATAGTTGACTCCATCTTGGGTTGCCTACTTAGGCTATCACCAGATCACGATAAAAGAGTCCAATTAGCTCACAACCTCTTTCATCACCCCGTATGGTTCGTACTGCTATGTAACCATGCCTTTCGGCATGAAGATTGTTGGCACCACCTACCAAAGGTGCATGCAGCAATGCTTCGCCGACCCAATTGACTCGTTCGATCAGCCTGATCAAGCCAAGCGGCCAAGACCAACGATCACTGTCTATGTTGATGACATAGTGGTCAAAACGACTCAAGCTTGTGACCTAATCACAAACTTGGCCACAATGTTCATACACCTCCGAAGGTTCAACATCAGGCTGAATCCCAAAAAGTGTGTTTTCACGGTTCCAAAGGGGAAGATGCTAGGATACATTGTGTCTGAACGCGGCATCGAGGCCAACCCCAAAAAAGTCACAGCCATCTCCAACATGGGCCCCATACGCAACATCAAGGGCATGAAAAGGCTCACTAGTTGTCTGGTTGCCCTAAGCCAATTCATCTCCTGACTCGACGAATGGGGGATGCCACTCTACAAGCTCCTAAAAAAGACGGACACTTTCGTCTAGACTGAGGAAGCTCAGTAGGCTCTAGAGAGCCTCAAAGCATCCCTGATGTCAGCCCCGATCCTCGTCGCTCCCGAATGGGGAGAACCCCTTCTCCTCTACATTATGTCCTGCAACCATGTGGTAAGCGCCACGCTAGTCGTTGAAAGGGAGGAGCTGGGACACCACCTTAAGGTCTAGCGGCCCATATACTTCATCGGGGAAGTACTCACCGACCCCAAGGTTCGGTACCCCCAGGTGCAGAAACTCCTATACGCCGTGCTGATGACAACCCGGAAGCTCCTACACTACTTCACCGACCATGAAGTCGTGGTCGTCACCTCATACCTACTCGAAGACATCATCTGCAACCGCGACACCGCGGGACGGGTCTCTAAGTGGGCACTCAAACTCATGGGCCACAACATGAGGTACATCCCCCATACCACCATCAAATCTCAGGCTCTCGTGGATTTTGTCGCCGAATGGACTGAGGTGCAGCTACCGACCCCAGACATCACCCATGAGTACTGGACAATGTACTTCGATGGATCCGTAATGGCGCCCGGCTCGGGGGCTGGAGTAGTCTTGATCTCCCTGGATGGGAGTAGGCTCCGCTACGCCATCTACCTCCACTTTTCAGCCTCAAACAACATCGTGGAGTACGAGGCCCTCATCAACGGACTACACATCGCCATCGAGCTTGGTGCTACGTGACTCTATGTTCGCGGTGACTCGGAGCTAGTCGTTGATCAGGTCATGAAGGAGTCCTCCTACAAAAGCCCCCTCATGACAGCATACTGCCAAGAGGTGCGCAAGCTCGAGGACAAATTCTAGAGGATCGAGCTGCATCACGTCCCCTAAAAGGACAACGATGCCACCGATTTTCTCGCAAAATTGGCCGCCAGGCGGGATCCATCCCCAAGCGGGGTCTTCATCAATGACGTCCATGAGCTGTCTGCCCCGCATCCTGGAAGGTCTAGTCTAGACACACCCTGATGCCCAGCCAGCGCTTGGGGGCTCTGACCCTGATGCTAAGCCAGCGCCCGGGGGCTTCGACCCCAATGCCAAGCCAGCGCTCGAGGGCTCCGATCCTTGTACCTTCATGATGACATCACCCGCCAACGTCATCGTATTAGCACTTGATCAAACCCACTGGCAAGTGCCGCTACTTGCCTACCTCCTCGAGGAGGTTCTCCTACCCGAAAGGACTGAAGCCCAACGAATCGCTCGACGCGCCAAGACCTTCGTCGCGCTCGATGATGAACTCTACAAACGAAGTCCATCTGGGGTGCTCATGAAGTGCATCCTCACCAACCAGGGGAAGCAACTCCTCCTCGAGGTCCATGCCAGAATTTGCAGACATCACACGACCCCAAGGTCGCTGGTCAGAAAAGCCTTTCGCCAAGGTTTTTACTGGCCCATCGTGCTACGAGATGCGGAGGAGGTCATCCGCAGGTATGAAGGATGCCAGTTCTATGCTCGGCAAACTCATTTGCTGGCATAGGAGCTCCAAACCATCCCCATCACCTAGCCATTCGTGGTCTGGGGCCTCAACATGGTGGGACCCCTCAAAAAGGGCCTAGGTGGTTTCACTTATCTACTCGTAGCAGTCGACGAGTTTACCAAGTGGATAGAGGCCAAGCCCATCACCAACATCCGCTCAGAAGAGACGGTCAAATTTTTCCTCGACATCAACTACCAGTTCGGTGTTCCTAACTGCATCATCACTGACCACGGGACTAACTTCACCGAGAAGAAGTTCCTAGACTTCAGTGATGGATATGACATCATAATCGACTGGGCCTCTATCAGACACCCACGTACTAACGGTCAGGTCAAGTGTGCCAATGGCATGGTCCTCCAAGGACTCAAGTCACGCATCTTCGACCGACTCAACAAGTACGTCGGTCGATGGGTTGCAGAGGTCCCAGTGATCCTCTAGAGCCTGAGAACGACTCTGAACCGATCCATAGGGTTCACACCCATCTTCCTGGCCTATGGAGCTAAGGCAGTGCTACCCTTTGACCTCGACCACGGTGCCCCAAGAGTGAAGGATTTCGACCACGACCGAGCCACGGAGGCTCAGCAAGACGCAGTCAACCTACTCAAAGAGGCCTGCAAGACGACCGTCATCCGCTCCGCTCGCTACCAGCAAACTCTCCACAGGTACCACGAAAGGAAGATCAGGGGGAGGATACTCGAAGTCGGCAATCTCGTACTTTGGAGGACCCAATCAATGAAGGAAAACACAAACTTTCTCCA
This sequence comes from Miscanthus floridulus, assembly GCF_019320115.1. Classification (NCBI taxonomy): domain Eukaryota; kingdom Viridiplantae; phylum Streptophyta; class Magnoliopsida; order Poales; family Poaceae; genus Miscanthus; species Miscanthus floridulus. The sequence goes on along the minus strand of NC_089587.1, from coordinate 180,482,963 downwards.
CCATGGGAAGGACCCTATACGGTGACCGAAGTGATCCGACCAGGCACCTACCAACTAGAGGACGACAACAACAACGTTCTCACCAATACTTGGAACATTGAACAACTACGTCGTTTTCCCCTAATTTTGGTCTTTCTGCTTTTTTAGTCAACACTTGCTCCTGTAAAGCACCCCATCCCAAACACTTTTAGCTCGGGTCGCTCGGGGGCTCCATGAGGGTACAACACTGAATACTACCTCTCCTTTTTACTATCACATGGTAAACAACTTTGTCCCTGAACAGAAGCACATTCTATTCCTTTGATTGCCCTACGTGACTCTGTTCTTACTCCTAACCGAACACACCCTGCCACGACCTATGGTTACGAGCAGCCGAGCCCCGCGGGCCATGCCCAGGTTCTTAATGGCTGCAGCCTATGGAATTAACGGGCAGGTATGAAAAAGAAAGAATAAAAACAAAAGTTATGCTGGGATAAAAAAACAAGGAATGGATAGTGGTTCTATCACAAGAACAGAACTGATGGATTCATTGATACAAAAACTGTTCACACGGAGGCTCACCCATGAACTCAACAATTACATTTTCTAACTACTTCTATTCCAAATACTACTACGGCCCCTCAATGACATCACCTGATGCCAAAGGAGAGGCCATGGCACACGCCACCGGACATAACCACCGCCATAGGGGCCCCACCTGGTTTCGCTCCCTTAACTTCGGTGAGCGCAACGGGTACCTCAAGGGACCTGCCTGATTTTGTTCCCTTGACTTCGACAAGCGCAACGGGTACCTCAAGGGCGTCACACCCATAGATGCTCAGCAAAAGAGCATGGGGCTCCTGACCTTCTCATGTAGCCGAGGCAGCTCCTAGGCAGGGACGCTGCTACCAAGGTATGGCCGCCATGGCTGGAAGAGATCTCATCAAACCTTATGAATTGGCCAACCTGAGCAGCTGCAGGCATGAAACCCTTCACCAACACGATCCTGGGCAACTTCCCCTTTGATAAGGCGCACCCAGTGTAGATCCATCGGAGAAAATTCACACACGGATCCATCCCAAAAAGGCCTCGTAGATGAATCCAGCACGCCACCTCCTTTGGCGAAAGCCGTCCCTACTCAAGTAAAGACGGCCAGCACCGCTCCAGGAAGCCTCCATCTTGACATCACGCTTCGTATTCATGAAAGGATCTATAAGTCCTCCCCCTCGCTTACCCTCTTTCTCACTTAGGAACCACCGCGGCATACAGGCACTCTCGGTAAGGAGGAAGGAGGAGAGACAATAGTTGGAGAACAGGCAAAATACTACAATGAAAAGCCCTCTCCCACCCCCTATTTAAGGAGGAAACACGATAGCTAAAGAGGGGCAAAAGATCAGAGCAAAAACTCTCTCCCTTCCCCCATTCAATGCGGATGGGAAAGGATGGGACGTACCCTGACCGATGGGACGTACACTGACCGATAGAACGACGCCTGGTCAGAAGGAACGCCGCCTGGTAAGATGGGATGTGGCCTGGGTATGGCCCACCACTACCGCATGCCGGGCATGAAAACCAAAGCATCACCATGCGCAGATAGCTCTCCGCCTTCCTAGGCGGGACTTGGAAAAACCCAAACGATGGGATCTCCGCCAGGAGAAACCATCGGGCCTCCTAAGTCGATCAAACGGCTCAGGAAAACACCGAGTGACAGGTAAGGAGCGAAGGGACGCCCCATATAGGCCACGTCAACTCCGTCACGAGCGACGAGCATGGGTCCTGGTCAGACATTTCTGATTGGAGCTCCTCAAACCCTGTCACTCGAGTCATCAAGGTAACACAACCGACCCCCGCTATTTCTTTATAATCATTTCATACATCCATACACGCATTCATTCCATACGCCCGTGCCCCTGGATGATTCGGGCCCTAAACCGCTTGGGGGCCCAGGAACTAAGCATCGCACGTGCATCGAAATGCATCACAACGCTCCGTGTTACGTCATGAAGTGGAAGTTGCCTCATTCGACATGAGCAACGACCGACCGGGGTTCGAAGGCCAGCCCATGAAGGGCTCGAGGCCACCCCACGTCAAACAGAGCCAGGGGAGAAAAATGTAGATGAGCCCCGTGCGGCCCTCGCCCCGTCTGCCCCAAAGCAGACAGGGTCATCTCAACCTTCTCATTCGATCCTAAGCCTCTACCAAGCCCATAGAATCTCCATCGAGGGGAGGCCATTAGGCCACCCGGGTCGGTCTCTAAAATGACCCAGGCATCTGCCAGGTTATAGGTAAAGGAGTAGTGGAATGTCATAAGAGGGCTATGCCGACCCCGTCACGAATGATGGACCCGGATTCCACTCGATTATACCCGTTAGCGAACTCACCGAGTGCGTCACTCGAGCCCGAGCGATCGAGGCAAGCGATAAATCTCAGCCCCTCTGGTTGTGAGAAACCGAGGATGGGGTAATGCACATAACTCAAACCGACCCCTACCAAGGCCCAACAGGGCTCGGGGGCTCAAGACACCAAAACACCTATGTCTGTGACCCCGAACTCGCCCCATCCATCGGCTACGATTCGACAGCACACCAAACGCCTGGGTCTGCGACCTCGAACTCGCCCCATCCATCGGCTACTCTTCGACTGCATACCAAAAATGCCTGGGTCTGTGACCCCGAACTCACCCCATCAGGATCCGCAAACTCCGGCTCGTCCGATCCCTAAACTGACTAACTACCTCGGCTGCGCGGGCTGCACCGAGGCCAGGATCCACGACTCTGACTCGCCCGATCCCCTGGCGCGCACCGACGCCAGGACCCACGAGCTCCGTCTCGTCTGATCCCTAAACTAACTACCTCGCCCGATCCCACGGCGCGCACCGATGCCAGGATCCACGAGCTCTACCTCGCCCAATCCCAAAACTAACCGCCTCGACTGCGTAACGACATCTTGGTTGACAACTCCGTCTAAAAAACACGCACACACGCTCGCTAACAAACACCCCCAAACGATTCTGCCTGAATCGTCTGGGGGCTCGGGGGCTACACCAGTGGGTGCGCTCGCGCGCACCCGCTGATGAAACAAAAACCTCCCTCACTGGCAACATGAAAAAATCCCCAGACGATTCTGCCTAAATTACCCGGGGGCTTAGGGGCTACACCTGCGGGTGCACTCACGCGCACCCGTCGTCAAGACAAAAATCCCCCAGACGATTCTACCCGAATCGCCCGGGGGATCAGGGGCTCCTTTCGGGTTTATAAACCTAGGGTCCCTCGGGTACCGGCTTCCCAACAAAGGCTCGGCCCAAGCAGACAACGCGCAACTCATGGGCCGGCCCAAGTATCTAAACAACAAGCCAGAAAGGGCGATCCAATCACCGACCGGAAGGTCTGGCCGAGGAGGAACGACGCCCGTTTTCCAACTCCGGCCTACCTCTCCGACCGAAGCGCTCGTTTTGGTCTTCGGACGCTCTAACCGGAAGGCCTGGCCAAAGCATTTCTTCCGACTCCAACCCGTGTCTTCGACCGAGGATGCATCAAACCCCTGCTCACTGCTCTTCTCCGACTAGCGCATTCAGAGCCGACTGGAACTAACCGACCGGGGACGCCTGCTCGGTAAGGACCAGGGAACGGACAGGGAAAGTAAGGCAGGGCGCACAAGTCAAACCACGATACTAGGGATCGTACCCTGTACACCTACAGAAACAGTACACTGCAACCTCTCTGACACAACAGAGCCAAAGTAGTGTTGTAGGCGCCGATATTTTCCCCTACAGTATTGTAGGCGCCATTAACTCCCACATGATAAGGCTCCTCCCACATGCCTCTGTGCATTGTGGGCGCCGACATTTACCGTACCGGGCGAACATGATAAAACCCCTTGCATGCCTTAGATATCAACAGTGTGGCAGGCACCGATGTCTGTCGCACCCGAAGAGGACAGCATAACCTCCCACATGCATCTGACATCCAACATTGTTGTGGACGTCTACCATCATCCTGTACCCGTCGGCGTGGGCAACAAGGCTTAGAAGCATACGTACTCTTTCCCTCTCACTTGTAAGGCCATCCCCTTCATCTATAAAAGGGGATGCGCTCTCTCCTAAAAAAACTCAGTTCATCCAATTTCATTAAGCTCAGTCAGATTCATTAGATCGATCAAGTTCACTAGTTCACAACCACAGAATCGCCAGGTTCGAACCACAAGCACACGCTTAAACACTTAGCTCATAGTGGGGCTCCCGTCACTGTCGGCCCTTCCGACCGGTGTTCGACCGGACCTCTTGTACCCCCATCTTTCTCCTTCTCGTTTGTAACCCCACTGCAAACTTCGAGCACCTGGGCTTAGGAATAAAGTCACTGACCGACTAAAACTGGACGTAGGGCACGTTGCCTGAACCAGTATAAACCCTGTGTCATTGAGTGCTAGGCCACCTCCGATCACAACGTACGGTAAAACTATAAATATTTACTTGCTAGTCACTTTCTGCACCCACTAGGGCCTCCGCGCACTCTGCAAGAGGTCAGTGGGATAGGCTTGGATGGAGCCAAACCATAGCGGACCAGGTGGCAGTGGCGACGTAGGAGGAATTGAGTGGAGCTGAGAGATGAGCCGGGTGTAGACGATCTTACTCCCATCTTTTGTGACCTTGCTAGCTCTCCCTGTTGCATGGCTGCACCGGTGCAAATTCCATTATGAACAATTTTCACTTCTAACCCATGTGAATTGTGATGGATTAATTGGTGTGCAGTCAAACTAGTCCTTATGCAATGTTTGAATCTTGCATATAGAAATACAGAATAGGTGAGTTAGTCACACGTTCATTGTTGAACATTTTGCATGAGCATGTGGCACGTTGTGGCCAGGGTTAGTTTGTGTATCAGTGCGTGAATGTGTTAGTCACATGCACGTACAGTTTGCTTATTTAGTTGGTGTTAGTGCTACTCGTCAGGAATAAGTGGAGTACAATGAAAAGAGCTAGCAGGTAGGAATTGCATGCGCACAACGTAGAGGTGGCGTGGCTTGTGTTCAGGCTGGCCCTGGTGGAGCGCTCCTCGCGGATCGTATGTGTGAGTGCACGCAAGTCTCTAAGCGCGGATCGTACGTGTGAGTGCACGCAAGTCTCTAAGCGCGGATCGTACGTGTGAGTGCACGCAAGTCTCTAAGCGCATGAGTCTGCAACCAGAGGTATGTGCGTGCAACCTTGGTTACTTCAGTGCATCTCATGATTTTTCAATTAGCCTGATTCAGTGTTTAATACCATGGTCCATAGGATAGCCGATTGTGATACACCTCCTACGAGTAGTTAGGAAGGAAATGCAATGCTGTAAATAGTTTAGGATGCAAAGCAAACTCATGATCTGTAAGAACGTTAACTGAATGCATCCTTGCTGAAACAGGGAAGAACAACCTTGACTAGTTTATCACTATATCTCGTATCCTAGAATTACTCTGGTTCTATTATCTCTACCTGAAAGTTGTTCTGAATACAAGAGGACTAATAATTCATAATGTTGTAAGCCCTCAAAAGCAAAACTCAAGGTTTAACTGTGATCTGTGGATGCTTGGCCTGAGAGGCTGGGAACGATCATGAGCGGCGTGTAGGAGCTGTCGGAGTAGTCGGTGTCGCCGAGCTCGACGATGCTATCCAGTTTATTAATCTAGCTGTTGAGGTCGCGGAGGCCTCCTTCGTTGATCTAGCTGCTGAGGTCGCGGAGGCGGAGGCCCGATGCTCGCCGAGGTCCTCCTCGATCTGGATATCGGCGACCCTGGCGCCGATCTCGCGGAGGGCCTGCTCCTCCCGCTTCATCCTGATGAAGTGGTTCACTGCGCCTTCGCCTCGTTGCGAGCCATGGCAGCTGGTCGGGTGTTGACGGCAGCCGGCGACGGCGACGGCGGCGGCGAGGTCCTCGAGCTGAGCGGGTTTGGGAAGAGAGGTGTCTAGTTTCAATTGGGATCGGGTGGATTCGCTGATTGGCTTGACGGCAAGTTTAATATAAACTGTGCCCGCGCGTTGCTATGTGAAATTAAATATCAATGTTAAAGTGACATTTAATCAAAAAACAAAGTTTATGAAATTAATATAGTCATGAAAAGCGCGGCGTTCTTGACAGTACCGTCCTTCAACTGTAAGCCCATTGCATCCTTCCTTTCGTTCTTGGCAGTGTCTTTCACCATGCTCTCATCTTCCTTATACTCTGATTGCCACGGTCGGCTACTTGAGCATTGTATATTGCAAAAAATTGTGCCACGTGTAATACAATTCTTTATGATTGTAACCTCCAAACACAAAGACTTGAAAAAAAAATCCCTATTTTACCTATACGGACAAGAGCTTATTCTCATAGTGTGTCTGATCGTCCCGGTCGCCACACTCTTTGTGCTCCATATTTGTTGTACATATATCACCATATGCGGAAGCCTCTGTCACCATTTGGATGGCAGAGATATATGTGGCATGTTTTCAAATATACAAGAGGCAAAATAGCTAGCCTGTTTTAGACTCCTCTTCTTTTTAGGACTTTTCTATTTTACATAATGGCTAAAATAAGGAATTTAGCTAGTAGTTTTACACAAACTCTTGAAGTTGCTTTAACATCTCCATATCATAGTTTGGCTCCTTACCAGGTGGCCCATCTCTATCATTACTTTGTCCGGTGGGGACATGTTCTTCCATGGTTTCCTGCATACAGTAAATGGAGATAACATAAAGTCATCAACCTAGATCCCAGCGGATAACATAAATTACCAGTTCTTGAGTAGCAGATCTATTATGTCAGTGAATAAAAAAACTATGCCTATTCATTCTCGAGTTGCCAAAATCAGTTTATCTGATCACACAAACGCAAGATAGGACAAGTAGTACATATATGTTGCCTAAATCATTTTCTCTGATCCACACTACAAGCTGATGTTCACTATCAGGTATTGGATAAGCTGAAAATTTCTAAGGACACAAAAGGATCACATTACAGAGACTCTATTGGAAATAATTAAAGAGACCTTGTTGAAAACCCATTGCAGAGACCATTGAAACTATATTTGGTATTTTTTTAAAAAAAAGGATGGATTCAACAGCTTCCAACCAGTAAACCATAACCATGCAATATCAAGCAAACAGCTTCCAACAAGTGAATCAATGAACAACAGAATATTGATGCCACGAATCGTAAAATGTTAACCACAATGGCAGCAACTACAAGATGCGCGTATTCCAGTACTTACTCTATCCACCTACAAAAATTGAAGGCCATAATCATTAATAAATAAAATGTCAAATATGATTCATTTATCAAGTGTATGGTAAAACAATTAACCAAGAACTGAAGTGTGCTCATGGCAAGGCAGTCTAGTTCATCCCATTATTTACGGCAGGTCATGGCACTAACATAAAACAACATAATAAACATAAATCAAGAAGTATCACTCTGTTATCTACCTGTTTGATAGAAATTTTCGCATAGTAAACTATTGTGTCCAATTAGTATGTCTAATTATAGAATGTCTCTGAACCACAGAAGTAGTGATGAAAAAATTTCTAGTGGCATTGGTTGTCATTACCGGTGGGGATTCTTGTATAGAGTTGTAGTCGGCACCTTACAAAAGATTCCTACTAAATTATGATGTTAATTTTCATGACAAGAAGATGAAAAGACCAATGAACAACCGACTCAGATTGATAGAGACTTGCATGATCAAATTAGTTTGCATCACATAAAACAAAAGTTAACAATAATTAACACAGCTCCATCAAACTAAAACAGAGAAACTTCCAGCCTAAAACCAAATTGAGTCTGAGACTATGAAACAATGGTGGGCGAAATTACCTAATCACCGGAAATCGAACCGACTGCTTGGAACTAATGTTAGACGTTGTATAGGAGATGCTGCATGAGACAAAGAAGAGGAGAACGTGCACAGGGTGAACTAAATTGTCGGACGGTGATACATTTTAAAAAGACTCCAGTAAATGTCTTCACTAGTGGAATTCTGCTATATTAGCGTTGGACGCCGAAACTGCCCAAGAGGAGCTAAAGCCTTTACTGAATTGTAATAACCACCAAATAAATTAGTATTAGTAGGTACTGTATGCTTAATAAAAAATAATGAAAAACTAAAAATGATGTGTAGGCCAATGTGGTTTGTCGGATAGTAGCCAAAGAAAAAAAACATGACTTCTTCTTCAACTCTGATCCCACTGTCATCATAGAATGCACAAGCAATCAGAAGAAGGGTAGCCTTTTCAGCTCCGATCCACTATCATCACAGGAATGCAAAAGCAATCAGAAAAAGTGAAGCTCAAAAGCAATCAGAATTTGAGTGTTTGAGATTTTTTTAAGAGTGAAAAGGTTGCAGCATTCAAAGCTTAAACTGAAAGACCTTTTGTTGCTGCCCTTAGGTTTAGACAAGGCTTCGACAATCTCAAACATCAGCACACAATTCTCATTTTTTTAAAGGTCCAACAGATATAAAATACCCCAAACTAAACTAACCAGAAATTGTGAAAATTATGAACATATTTAAAATGCTTGCTAAGGAACATGATCTTACTCAATGGCAGACACCAGTTGTTTAACTATTGAAGCTAGAGGAAAGGTCAGCTTTGTTGAACAAGTTGTCTCAATTGGTATGCTTGAGAAATCCTCGTTCCCTGAGCGAGGGGCTTATTTCTAGTTCCTGGAACCACAAAGATTTTAGCATTATACGTGAAGATCCAGCTGGTTAAGCAAACGAAATAAATTAAAGAATTTAAGCATTCAACAAAGGGGACTTTTGTGGGCTTAACCAAGATAAAAAAAATAGACTAACCATAGAACCATGAATATTGCCCCTGACAGCTCCCGCAAACTCAATATCTGGTCCAATTCACCAGAAATGAATGCTCCATTTAACTGTGTTTAACACATCCAACTTGTAACATCCTGGCCCAGGGCTTAACAGGATTAATAGGATACTCATACCAATAAGTTGCAACTTCTTTTATAGAAGCCCATCTACAAATAACTCCGAGGTTAAGCGTGCTTGGCCTGGAGCGATGGGTGACCGACCGGGAAGTTCTTCCCGGGTGCGCACGAGTAAGGACAAAGTGCGCAGAAAAGACCTGTGTTGGTCTGTGAGGGCAGTCTATATCCTAGAGAAGCTGCCAGATGTAAGCGAGCCCGGCCTCGGAGAGGCGGGACGTTATAGAATGGTATCAGAGCCGACTCTCGTGGTTTCACGGGCGCGTGTATCGCAGTTGCGCAGGCATGGTGCACATGGCTAGTGTGGATCCGGCGTGGTCACACAGCATGGCACATGCGCTGGCTCTAGACACACGGACGTGGCCAAGAGAGGACGCTCCTGGCTTGGGATTGATCGACGAGGACGTCGATCTCTTAAGGGGGTGAGGATGTAACATCCTGGCCCAGGGCTTAACAGGATTAATAGGATACTCATACCAATAAGTTGCAACTTTTTTTCTAGAAGCCCATCTACAAATAACTCCGAGGTTAAGCGTGCTTGGCCTGGAGCGATGGGTGACCGACCGGGAAGTTCTTCCCGGGTGCGCACGAGTGAGGACAAAGTGCGCAGAAAAGACCTGTGTTGGTCTGTGAGGGCAGTCTATATCCTAGAGAAGCTGCCAGATGTAAGCGGGCCCAGCCTCGGAGAGGCGGGACGTTACACAACTCCTCTAAGTTCGTCATATAAAAAATGCTCAGAAGAAGCTCAGCTCAGCCATATGCATCCATGGAATCCACACCTTGGAGCATTGACAAAGCCCAAAAAATAAGTAACAAGGTAACTGCAAGTATTAACTGAAAGGTCTCAACCTTTCTAAGCCCCACAAAGCTTGAATTCAGAGCTTCATAATTCTGCTACGCACCACTATGAGAACAAAGAAGCACACAAGCGAGTAACATTTCAATTGTCTGGAACAGCAACACTTCCACCACAAGTTGATCAATTCACCACTTTGTCAGTGACGATGTACCACCAATCCCACCATCACAATAACCCAATTGCTTCAACCTCAGGTGGATGGATTCAGCACCCAGTTCACCTTCTCGTCAGTCACCACGTACCACCAATCCACCAACACAGCGCGAGCACCGGACTGAATGAAGCAGTAGAGTGACAGGAACCCGTACCTCATCGGATCATCACGCGGCGACGGCGTCTTAACGTCTGGCTCCCGCCCCGTGGCGCTCACTTCGGCCTCCCGATCCAGGGACGTCCTCGGCAACGGCGCCCTGCTACGCCCGCTGAATCCTTTGGCATCTGCGCCCCCACCACAACTGATCTCACGACCGGAGCTCATTAGATTCAAACGCGGAAGTGAACATCGAGGGCGAGACCCGGTCGACCATGCACGAACATACCTCGGAGGTTGGCCTTGATGTCGGTGAGCAAGCGGGTGGCGGCGGAGTGGATGTTGGTGAGCACGCAACCCTAGCCCTACGATCGGGTGCCATGGCTAGCCCGCGCCGAGAACCAGCGGCCTTGCGCCTTGGTGGCCGCAAGACTCACCAGGATCACAGAGCAGGTGTAGCGGGCGAGGGCGGTCGCGGCTGGCGATGGTGACAGCACGGGTGCGACGTCTAGCGAGGCCGGCGGGCGAGGGCGAGGGCGACAATCAAGGCCGCGTGAGGCGCGAGGGCGAGGGCAGTGCTGGCCGTGCCAATGTTGGGTGGCGCGCGACGTCGGGTGCAATGGATCTGCGATGGCGGTGCGAGGACATGGGCTGGTGGCGGCGACGCGGCCTGACGCCACTGGTCGACATGATCGTACCGCGGGAGAAGGAAGGAGCGCACGTTGGGTGCGTGATTGACGGTGTGGTGTCGAAATTTTGTTTCACACGATGGAACGGAGCGCGTGTGGTAATTTTTTTTCGTACATGTACTTGTCCTGCCGGGTAGACGCGGGGTCGTATGACCTATCGTCCTGTCGGATAGATGTTGACCCTAGGAGTTTTTTAGTTATAGAGATAAAGATAGACCGACCGGGAAGTTCTTCCCGGGTGCGCACGAGTGAGGACAAAGTGCGCAGAAAAGACCTGTGTTGGTCTGTGAGGGCAGTCTATATCCTAGAGAAGCTGCCAGATGTAAGCGGGCCCGGCCTCGGAGAGGCGGGACGTTACACAACTCCTCTAAGTTCGTCATATAAAAAATGCTCAGAAGAAGCTCAGCTCAGCCATATGCATCCATGGAATCCACACCTTGGAGCATTGACAAAGCCCAAAAAATAAGTAACAAGGTAACTGCAAGTATTAACTGAAAGGTCTCAACCTTTCTAAGCCCCACAAAGCTTGAATTCAGAGCTTCATAATTCTGCTACGCACCACTATGAGAACAAAGAAGCACACAAGCGAGTAACATTTCAATTGTCTGAAACAGCAACACTTCCACCACAAGTTGATCAATTCACCACTTTGTCAGTGACGATGTACCACCAATCCCACCATCACAATAACCCAATTGCTTCAACCTCAGGTGGATGGATTCAGCACCCAGTTCACCTTCTCGTCAGTCACCACGTACCACCAATCCACCAACACAGCGCGAGCACCGGACTGAATGAAGCAGTAGAGTGACAGGAACCCGTACCTCATCGGATCATCACGCGGCGACGGCGTCTTAACGTCTGGCTCCCGCCCCGTGGCGCTCACTTCGGCCTCCCGATCCAGGGACGTCCTCGGCAACGGCGCCCTGCTACGCCCGCTGAATCCTTCGGCATCTGCGCCCCCACCACAACTGATCTCACGGCCGGAGCTCATTAGATTCAAACACGGAAGTGAACATCGAGGGCGAGACCCGGTCGACCATGCACGAACATACCTCGGAGGTTGGCCTTGATGTCGGTGAGCAAGCGGGTGGCGGCGGAGTGGATGTTGGTGAGCACGCAACCCTAGCCCTACGGTCGGGTGCCATGGCTGGCCCGCGCCGAGAACCAGCGGCCTTGCGCCTTGGTGGCCGCAAGACTCACCAGGATCACAGAGCAGGTGTAGCGGGCGAGGGCGGTCGCGGCTGGCGACGGTGACAGCACGGGTGCGACGTCTAGCGAGGCCGGCGGGCGAGGGCGAGGGCGACAATCAAGGCCGCGTGAGGCGTGAGGGCGAGGGCAGTGCTGGCCATGCCAATGTTGGGTGGCGCGCGACGTCGGGTGCGATGGATCTGCGATGGCGGTGCGAGGACACGGGCTGGTGGCGGCGACGCGGCCTGACGCCACTGGTCGACATGATCGTACCGCGGGAGAAGGAAGGAGCGCATGTTGGGTGCGTGATTGACGGTGTGGTGTCGAAATTTTGTTTCACACGATGGAACGGAGCGCGTGTGGTAATTTTTTTCGTACATGTACTTGTCTTGCCGGGTAGACGCGGGGTCGTATGACCTATCGTCCTGTCGGATAGATGTTGACCCTAGGAGTTTTTTAGTTATAGAGATAAAGATATAGAGATATATAAATATAAAAACCCTGGTTTTCGATCGACCTGCCTCCTGGCTCTGGAACCGACCTGCCTCCTAGTCGGTTAGTCACGTCTGGTGGGGATCCAACCGTCCAGATCGATGGAGATATGTTGGAGGTAACACCGAGCTGACAAATTTGAACACTCCACGCCTCCACCTCCACGAGACGTGGAGTCCTTGCCATCAAGTTTTCAACCGCTGGCAACATCAAGCTGAGAAAAGAAAATAATTTAGTAAGGTACATCTCAATCATACTCAAGCTTTTCCTTTCCTTATTACTTACTTATATGCATATATAATAATATAGAATCCAAATCAAAGTTGTGCTTGTCATATTATTAATCTGATTGTAAAATCTAGTTTAAAGAGGTTCAAACCTTATACGGAAGATTTTAGAACTGCTATTAACTTCTTAAATTCCTCTAATCAAAAAATTGCTATGTTTAAGAACTACTATACTGCTTAGGATGTTAGACCTAGAAAGTTTGGCTTAGATATGGATGTTAGATGGAATGCTACATATCTTATGTTTAAACACTTGGTTCCATATAAGCATATTTTTTCTGTGTTCATTAATTTCAATTATGGCTCTGAATTGTTGTCTGCAAGACATTGATATATAGCTGAAAAGATATTGGAGTTTCTAGAACTATTTTATGACTCAACTGTTGTTCTTTCTGGTGTTTACTATCCAACTAGTCCACTTATTCTGCACCATATGTCAGAAATTGCTTCTCATTTACATGCAAGTGAAAAAAGATCAAAATCTAATTGTTGTTGTATATCCTATGAAGCTTAAATTCCTTAAATACTGGCAGCATATACCTTTGTTATATTCATTTGCATTCATTCTTGATCCTAGAGCTAAGATGATAGGTTTATTTAGAGTTCTCGAATTACTTAAAGAGAGCACTGGTTGTGATTATACTTCATATTATGCTGATGTGAAAACTGAAATTTATAAGTTATTTAACAAATATGAGAGAAGGTTTGGTGTAACTAGGAGTCAAAGGGTTGCATAGCCTACAATCCATACAGGTAAGAGAAAATAGGCATGGGGAAGAATCTTTGAAGGCCCTGGATCTGTTGTTGGTCCTTCCCCTGCATATGCCCCCACTTTATCTTTATCTGCTTCTACTGCTAATGAGCTCTCAATTTATCTGAACAGTGACAATGTCACTGCATATGAGGATGATTTTGATTTACTTCTCTGGTGGCGTGACCACAAACTAACCTATCCAATCCTATCTATAATGGCTAAAGATATTATGTCTGTTCCTGTTTCTACTATCTCTTCGGAATCATGTTTTAGCTTGACAGGAAGGATAATTGAAGAGCGGCGACGCCGCCTCTTGCCTGAAACTATGGAGATGCTGGCCTGCATAAAGGATTGAGAGTTGGGAGAAAGCAGATTACAACATATTGTTGACAACCAAGAGCTGGAGGACTCCTTCAAGAATCTATACCTCGATGAAGATGCAAATGGAGCTGCTGGTACTGCTGTTCATCTGGGGCTGGGGCTGGTTCATCTGGGGCTGGTACATCTAGAGCTGCTGGTAATTAGTGTTGAGAGATGAAAGAGTGCTCTATTAATCTGTTATCTCCATTTTGTATCTGTCATCTGTGACTGTGACAGTGTGACTTGGGACCTTGGAACAATGATGGAAGACTTATTAAGAGCTGTGTTGCACTCTTTTTCTCTTTCTAGGATTTTTCACAAGGGTGAGTTTTACCTAGAAAGGTTTTTAATGAGGCAACATTGCACAAACAACTCAGTTATTTTAATTCTCGTCTCCTTTGGTAGCTTTTGTTAGAATTGAAAATCTGTGACTGTGATCAGTTTATTACTTGTGAACGTGAAATACTGAAATGTGAATGAATTGTGAAATGTGATTGTGAAAATGAAGAAGTGTTGGATGAGAGGAGCAGTTTGAGGTGTTTTAATGGCACCGGGCCGTGGGCTAGCACGGCCCGCGGATTTGGCCGTGCTTACCAGGCCGCACGACACGGATTTCGGCCCGTAGGACTGTGCTTGGGCCGAAGGTCAGGCACGAGACCCGGAGGGGCACGACACGAGAGGCACGGCGTGCCGTGCCGGCCCAACCCCCTGCAGGCCGTGCTTGGCCTGGGCCCAGGCTGAGCTAGGCCGGCCCGGCCCGTTGGCCAACTATAAGCATGGCTCATCGGTGAGACGGCCACGTGTGATCAGCTTTCGTCGTGATCTCATGCATGTCCTCTTGCCTTGCCTATGCAATGCCGACGGTCGTTGTGCTCCGTGTGCCTTAGTGACTAGTGATTAGCGCGTGCCGTTGCGCGCAATTTGGCAACAGAAATAGGAACGAACGATAGCTAATCACGTCATGATGACATTAATAAGAGAAGACGTCAAAACGCACCATAGCATAATTAGGTTCATACGACCATCTTAGTTCCGAAGCTCGAACGCTTGAGCGTAGCACACAATACATAGACAGTACACAAACGATGTGGGGTAGTACTGTCATCGAGGGGATAATGGCCAAGATTACATGCGCGCGGGCCAGCGGCCAAGATTTGTATTGGAGCAGTGGAACGGCACCGAGGAAGAGCCGATAAACGTTTTTTCTTGGACTTAAGAGCAAAGCCTACACACTATACAGTCTACAGTTCCACACAACATGTTTACAGTTCTGAGAAGGCTGGAAGAGACACTTAAGCTATCCACAATGTCAGTCACACATCCATCTTATACCCACGGGCAGTGAGATCACCAAACAAACTATGCTGAAAGCCAATTTACTGCTACAGGCTAACGCAAATAAAAGCTCACATGAGCGCTTACCACAACCCAGGTAGCAGGACAGAACTGTTATCAGAAACTTGTTCACATAGCATAGCAAGAGAAACGATCACTAACTTGTCAAGCTGCCAGCAGCAAGAACCACGCCACTGAGCCAAAAAACAATGTACACAACGCCAGTGAGCCAAAAAAAAAAAACAATGTACACATCACCTACGGTATAGCACCAGTACAAAAGACATTGTTTCCAAGCATAGACCATACAATAAGGTTGTTTCCAAGCTGGGGTAAGCCACAGTACTCAAAAGACACTACGCAAACAGTTCAAGTGTTCATGCTCTATTCCTGGTAACAGACCTTGCCAACTTCAATTGGAATCCCAGCCACCGCTATCAGACTCCAAGGTTCCTGACAATGAAGCTGCATGAAGTTAGTATCTTGCACGACAGAGTAAGCAGGCTACAGAAAATAGCAACGGCCAGACTAACCTAAGTACAAACAAAGACAAACAGCCGAAACCACCTTGCTACACAGGCTAGCTCTAGTAAGCCCTAAGAGCAATGGAAACACTCTAGAAATCATGGCCGCGACATGGAATAGAATTAGGATGCACCTGTTTACCGAAGCCGGCGTAGGTGTTTTTGCCTACCTCGTCTCTAGCTTCACAGCCCCGTTAACTCCTGGCAAAGCGAGTGTGCATGTTATTAGCTCGGCGTATACAGTCACGTGCTTATAATACTTAAGGTCATAGGGAAGAGATCGTAAACATAGGAGTATATAATAGTGAGAATTCATCAGCAAGTGGTAGTCCGTGCATTTAAAAATAACCAAAGAGAAATAAGTGTACCAAAAGGAATAAGGCATCCAGGTGACTTATTTTTTTATCCACCATATGATATTCTAACATTGTCTAGGTAACTACGCACGCATGGTATGAAATTAGCACAATAGTGTAGCACAGCAAAGAAAGGTATACCAATATTTTTTTCCCTCTATGAAATCGACAAAACCAACATAACCAGCATAACTATTTGAATGTAAATAGGGTGCTGAAAGGTCCTAATGCCTAGAGAGGGGTGAATAGCCTATTAAAAATTTCTACAACAACACTTAGCAAAGATGTCAGACAATTAAATGGTGAAGTGAGTGTTGCGCTAGCCTATTAAAAATGCAAGCCACCTACCACAATTTTAGTGACTATAATCTCTAAGCACACAATGGCTAAGTCACTACACTAAGTTAGTGTGCTCTCAAAGGCTGACTAAAGAGCCACACTAACCATTAGACCCGGCACAAGCTTGCTCTCAAAGCTAATTAGACTAAAGAGCGAAGCAACACTAGAAAAATAAATGCATGATTGGGGATGTGATGATTATACCGCCGTGTCGAGGATGGAGCTAATCACAATATGATGGAGCCAATCAATCACAATCAATCAATGAATGCCAAGAAAACCTCGGACAAGGTGACACAAGATTTTTTACCGATGTTCACTTGCTTGCTGGCAAGCTAGTCCTCGTTGTAGCGATTCAATCACTTGGAGGTTCATGCGCTAATTGGCATCACACGCCAAACCCGCAACCAGGTGCCGCACAACCAACACAAGATGAGGATCACACAAGCCACGAGCAATCCACTAGAGTTGCCTTTGGCGCTCCGCCGGGGAAGGCACAAGAACCCCTCACAATCACAATGATCGGAGCCGGAGACAATCACCTTCCTCCGCTCGACGATCCACCAATCACCGGGCCGTCTAGGTGTCGGCAAACACCAAGAGTAACAAGAACTCCACCAGCCCAAATCGCCCAACTAGTGCCACAAGATGCTAGAACACTAAGCAATGCACTGGAGGCTCTCCAATCTCACTCAAGATGATGAAATCAAGTGTGCAAGTGAGTGGAGTGGTGTGCTCAGCTCTCAAAGGGTGTATGCAGCTGTTAGAAGTGCTAAGAGGGTGGCCATGGCCGGCCACTAGCTCTATTTATAAGCCCACAAGCAAATAGAGCCGTTACCCCTTTGAGTCAGCTTCTGCGGGGGCACCGAACATGTTAGTGTGGCACCGGACATGGGGTGGTGGTGCCCCTACAACAGTCATCCGGGGGCATCGGACAAGCGGCAGTGGCACCGGACATGGGGTGGCGGTGCCACCCCGAGCCAGGCCCCCATTTTCCCTCTTCTCTGGATAAATGTGGCGGTGCACCGCCATGGGGTGGCGGTGACCGCAGCGGTGCCCGTCCCGGTTTCCCCTGGGCTCTGTTGAAAAGGGGTGATGCCACCGGACAAGATGGCGGTGCCCCCGGCGGTGCACCGTCACATGCGGTGCCAACCTCCACAACCTCGCTCTCAGCCGAGTCCAGGCGGGCACCGCCCTAGGGGTGGCGATGCCACCGAACAAGGGGTGGCGTTGCCCCCCAGAGTACCTCCCTCTCGGCCTCCACCGCCGGTCACCGTCACAGGGGTGACGGTGCACCGGACAGGGGGTGGCGGTGCCCCTAGGGCAACACCCCGAGCTGAGTTTCGCCTCCTTTTCTTCACCTTTCTCACTACCTTTGCAAATGTGCTAACACTTCAAGTGTTTCACCATCACGTGCAAGTGTGTTAGCATTTTCACAATCATTTTTCAAAGGTTAATCACTTCTCACCGATTGTGCACTAGGCCTAAAATGCAATGCAAGTATTTCAACACCTAGTAGCACTAGATGATCGAGTTATCCGATAAGAGCTCCCATCTTAATAGTACGACCATCTATCCTAAATGTGAACACACTCGCTAAATGTCTCGATCACCAAATCAAAAAGCTCCTATCAAGTTTCACCTTTGCCTTGAGCTTTTTATTTTTTTCTTTCTTCTTTTGCAAGTCCAAGAACTTGATCATCATGGTCACCAACCATCATCATGATCTTCACCATTGCTCCACCACTTGAAATAGTGCTTCCTATCTCATGATCACTTTGATAAACTAGGTTAGCACTTAGGGTTTCATCAATTCATCAAAACCAAACTAGAGCTTTCAGGTGCGTCTCAGTATATTGAAAGCTGAAAACTACAAAGAACTTCATACTTCTTGCATTTTTTGTATCGATATATAGGGTTCCATAGCCAATAAATCTCTTGGTGCAATAACTCAGTGAACATTGGACAATAACAGAGCACACAGTTTCAATTTCTGTCATGGAAAACAGGAAGAGTGCCAGGTTTCTCTACATTAAACAAAGCAGAAACCAAAGATCTATAGCAAGGAGGTTTATTTCCAAATTGTCTGGCTATGATATACCTAGCCTAAGTACCAGCCAGCATCTAGTCTACCACAAGAGAAATAGGAAGGCTGATCCATATAAGAAAGTTTGGGATGAATTAAAAACTCTAGAGGTATGGCTGGCATGCACATGTAAAGGGCACATAATTAGCAACTAATCTTGTTTGATATAGCAAGGGCTTTGGCTGGAAATGCTACGCTGAACGAGGAAACTTGAAAACGTACCTCGGCCTGTCTAAAAGCCCCCAATGCCTGATCCACAACCGTGCAGTGGCTCTCTAAGGATGTAAGCAGGCTAGTAACTAAGCTACTTAGCTCCTCGATATCTTCTGGAGGGACCTGTAGCGTAAGCAACTCGTGCACGTCCTTTATGGAACTATGTATCCGATGTACCATCCTCACTGCCCTGTCTGCACACGCCTGCAGCTCACCTAGCTGTTCTGTAGTTGTTCATTTCAGATACTAACCTAGCAAGAGTAGGGTAGTTTGCATCAACTATGCTATAACCCAACACATGTGTCACGGGCCTCACGAAACGGCAGATGGCAACTGCCTCTACCTCGAACAGCGGCATTGGTTTGGCAGGCTTATACCTGCGACGGAAAGTGGTTCCATCAATAGTTGTGCAAAGGTTTCCATCTGCTGTTGTCGCAGTCGTAACAGACACTGTTGTTTTGTGGAACTTCTTAACAATCACATCAAGGATAGCCCTAAGATGGACCGTAGGATAGCCTGGTGCATCCACCTGGTTTCAAAACAACATGTAACAGCGGTTAACCATTCAGAAAGAGTTTTAGTCTCCTTTGTGTTTTTTTTGGTTTCTGTAAATTATGCATAACAACATGAGTATCACAATGTATGTACATAGGAAGTAGCGCCGTTACCTGATAAATGGATGGTCCGTCCTTGAACCTGATGAGGCTGATGGGTAGCCTGACTTTATGGAATACGAGGCATATGATGCCATGCATATAAGCTAATTCCTTAGCTGCATATGATGCCTCAAGCTTCATTCGACCACCTCCACTTGATGCACCTCCGAAGGACTGGGTATAATTATAGATGTCTTGAAGGGCTGGATCTAGCTTCACACAAAGCCTGTGAGCAATATCACAGATTTGCTGGCATGATGTCCTGCACTTTACAAAGGCATGGTACCTCTGATAGTAGAAGTCTCGAAGCTCTAGTATTAACATATAGCTCAAGTCTAGTGCTACTGTTGGTCCATGGGCGACCACCATGTCTATGTAAATCTTGCCATTGCCTAGTGCTGCAGAGAAACAGCGTTTTAACCAGTGTAGGCATAACCTAGTGGGGTCGTATGGAAAGGTAATAGAAACAGAACAGAATTCATGTAGTCGTATACCTGGTCTAAAATCCTCGTCTATCTGTCCGGTAAGCACCCCTAATGCATACTTTCGTAACGCCTCCGGTTGCCCGACAAGGTTAGCCATGTAGGGTTTTGCCAGTCCTGATGTAACTGCTGTGTTTGAACTTGCAGCGTCAGCTGGGGAAAATAAAAACTAATCTCTACAATGCAGATATATTTTAGCAGAGATGTTTGAATATTACCTTCAGCACCGTGAACGACGATCCACGGTAGATCCTCTGGCTCATACTCAGGGCAGCACGGTACCAGGCCTAAGACAAAACCTTCTCCATCCAAGACTCGACGTGCAAGAAGCTAGAGCTGAAACGCAGCCGAGGCCGTCTCGATGATAAAGTTTGGAGCTGAGTACGTTATATTGAAGCTGGTCTGAAATTGCCTTAGCTGCCCCCCTAAGGTCCAGAGCAATCTCAACTGAACTGGCTTCACAGGGAACACCCGCCCTCAGCCTAGCAACAACTGAGAACCGTCGGTGTGTTCCTGATGATGGAACAACGACTACACACTTGGCTAGAATCGAATAAGCGAACAAGATTCTTACCCTGTTCAAGAGACATTGGGACGCCGCCAACGCCGTGGTCTACAAAGTGGAACTGAATCGCCTAAAATCGAATCTGGCTCTCTTCCATGAACAGACAAACATAAGAACAGCACACTAACCCTAAAAAAATGTCCAGCTAACAGCCTAGCAAAATAGGATGTGTGCTAACCTACAATGAGCCCACAAGGGGTCAATAAGATAAGCTAGGATGTGTGCTAGAAGCTCAGCAAAGTCAGCTATTAATCACACTTATATCCTCCCTAAATTTTAAAAAATACAACTGTGCAGCGACCCAGCAACATCTAGTTAAAGATAAAACTGAATCTGAGAATTGCCCTGTGCTACATCGGCACCTCACAAAGCATGAGCAAATTGTACACTATGCTTAAGCTCGCTGCAAATTATTGCTAGGGCATGCGCGTGAGCCGCTCTTCCCATTCGTCTGAACCAATACATCTGAGTGGAGCAAGAATCCGACAACACTGATCTCAGGAAGCATCAGGTGAAAATAGATAGGAAAATTAAAAAGACTAACATAGATGATCCACAAGAAAGCAGATATAACACAGATATGGCCCTATATAATCTGTAGTTAACTGCATGTGATTTTCAGACAGCATTCGAATGAAGGTAGGGAAAATGGAGGAGTATTTCATCTGTATAACACAGTGTTGGCCCGCCAAGTACTCCTTCATACCTATTTTACAATTCAGGATGTAAGTTAGATACCATATGGAACCGGGAATCCTGAAAATTTTATTTTTTAGTGTTAACTAAATCGCAACGAAGTGTGATAATCATATAACCTGAGGATCAATAGCACGTTGTACCACTAAAAACTACAATAAAGAACATCCTACACAAAGCACCTAGAACGCCGAAAAAAAAATAAAAACTATAGCTCCTGAAGCAACCAGGAGCCCATGATAATCATATAACCTGAGGATCCATAGTATTTACCACTAAAATCTATAGTAAAGAACATCCTACATAGAGCACCTAGAACGCTGAAAAGAAAACTACAATCAGAAAGGCAGATCCGTGTACACAATGCCAATCACATGAGAGTCGCGGAAGCGCACGCCGGAGAACACCGCCGTGGCCAGCGACGGGACCCGCCCGCGCCGCTGCACCGCCGCACTGGGGAGCACGCTCGCTCCGCAGTCGTGCCGACCGCCAGGACCTGCCCACGCCGGGCGCGTCTCGGACGCCGGCGACCCGTGCCCGCCCAGGCCGCGCCTGATGGATAAGGGAGAAAAGCGCAACGGAGGAGAGGAAGAGAGAGAAAGAGAGCACGAGAGGAGAGGTAGGCACGACAGAGAAGAAGCCTTGCATAGCCGTAATCCGATAAACAACGCAACGACGTGGGTGTGCGAGGAGCATACCGGCGCATATCAAAACAGCAGCACGGCGGAGCGTGGAGGAGGAGCTCGGCGCAGGCCCGTCGAAGCTGGAGCGCCCGTCTTCCCGCGCCACCCGTGACTCTGGCATAGATCCAACGCAGGTCGGAGTCCGGCGCAGCACCGCCGTAGGCCGCTGTAGGTCCACCGCCAGCCAGCCGGTCTCGCCCGCGATTCCGCACAGGTACCCCAAAACCCTAAATCCTGTGATCCCCTCGAGCACCTAGAGAACACAACCTTCATAAAAAATCCGCCACGCACAGGCAAAGAAAGGAAGACGAAGCGAGGAACCCACCTCGCGCAGCCGACGAAGAGAGCGAAGCGAACCAAGAAGCTCTCCCCCACCCTTTTTTATCGACGCTTTTACTCGTGAGCCATAAAAAAAAGTTTACGATTGCGCACGAGTTATTAAAAAGTGTGAGCTTCTCAACTTCTTTGCTCTAAGTTATTCGGTTCGTTTTTCTATTTAACGGTATCTAATAAATATGTGAAATGACTATTTTATCTATAGTGGGATCCGTTTGCCAGCCACTCAAACTTTCTCTTGCTCTCTCTTGCGCCTATATTTCGTGCTCCTCGTGCTCCTACTCGTCGTCGCGACGCTAGCGGCGCGGGTGGGGGCCGACGACCTCGCGAGCGACGTGTGGGCGCTCCTAGCGTTCCGTGACGCCGTGGGGCAACGCTTGGCGTGGAACGCCTTGGACGCCGCGGGCGAGTGCTCGTGGATGGGGTCTCTTGCGAGAACGGCCGCATGGCGGTGCTGCGGCTCCTCGGGGCGATGCTCTCGGGTGCGGTCCCCGCGGGGACGCTAGGGAACTTGTGTGCGCTCCACACGCTCAGCATCCGCCTCATCGGGCTCTCCGGCGCGCTCAAGGTCGACCTCACCTCCATCGTCGCGCTTTGGAACGTCTTCCTCAACGAGAACAGGCTGTCGGGCAGGTTCGTGCAGGCGATTCTCGTGCTCCCAAGGCTCCTCAGGCTCTCGCTCAGCGGGGAATGACCTGTCGGGGCCCATCCGGCGAGATTTCGGATGTGCAGCTACCACCGCTGTAGCAGTTTAATGTTTCATTCAACCAGCTGAACGGGTCCATCTCGGTCTCACTTCGGTCGCAACCGTGCTCCGCGTTCCTGGGGACGGGCTTGTGCGGTGGGCCCTTGGGGCCTTGCCCCGATGAGGTTTCCCCTTCCCCTGCTCCAGCGAGGCAGACGCTGTCGCCGACGCCTGTTCCCAGTGGCGGTGGTAGTGGCGATGGCGACAGCAGTAGCGGTGGCACCAACGGTGAAAGTGGGGGAGAAAGTGGCCATAAGAGGAAGAAGCTCTCCGGTGGCGCCATTGCTGGAATCGCTGTAGGCTCCACCTTGGGCACCGCACTTCTCCTCTTCCTCTTTGTCTGCCTCTGTCGCAGGTCGGGGGCACCAGGACGCGGTCTCTGGAGATGCCGTCGCCTGCTCCAGCGCCTGTTGCTGCTGCTGGCGACAGGAAAGCTCCCGAGATGACCAGCGGCGCTGCTGTAGCGCCGTTGACCACAATAGGCCACTCCAGCGACCTATCGACCAGTCAACTTCCGATAAGAAGCTGGTCTTCGTTGGGTCAGAGGCCGATGTGGCACCTTTCGACCTAGAGGATCCACTACGCGCGTCGGCTGAGGTGCTCGGAAAAGGAGCGTTCGGGACGACATATGTGGCACCTTTCGTCGGTGCGGGCGCGGGCGCGGGCGAGCGAGCTCCACCCAGGCATCGGCACGACGCGAGGCTAGCACGCGGCGAGGAGGTAGGTGGAGCCGGGTCGCTGACAGTTTGGCCCCACTAGACAGAGAGAGAGAAGCAAGAGGATAGGACAAGATAAGGGTATTTTGGACGTTTATACTGACCGGGCCCATATGTAAAGGTTGCCAAATGGTAAAAAACAAACAGAACACAGACGAAATGGCTTCGAGAGCAAAGAAGTTTAGAACGATGGCACTCATGGGAGCTCAACTTTTTAATGGCTTGTGTGTAATTGTAAACTTTTTTAATGGCACACAGGTAAAAGCCTCTTTTTATCTCCCTTTTTTCCTCTATTAGCCAAGCGGCCGGGAATAGGGTGGGGAGTGGAGACGAAGCAACGTGGTCACCCCAATCCAGCACAGGTGCGTGTTCGCAGCTAGGATGGAGACGCTTGACGCACTCAACCCATCTCACCACGAGCTGTCGACGCGTGGACCCAGGAGCACTGACCCGGCGGGACCCATGCTCAAAGGAAAACAGGCCAGCAGCGCGGCGCGCGCGTATAGCTCCGATCCATAGGGGCACCTCTCGTTGGCGCCCCTATTCTGGCCCATAGTAAAGCCATTCGTCCTAGAGCTCGAGGCCTTTGCCCAGGCCCACCGCGACCGATCCCGCCAACCAACAATCGATAATGGCTCGCCAGAGCTAGCGTGGTTTGTCGGTGTTTTGGATCACCGGCTAGTAAATTTGTATCTGCATGTCTGGGCCAGGTGGTGTGCTTGGAGGACACAAGGATTTATACTGGTTCGAGCAGAATATCCCTGTGTCTAGTGTGCTACTGTGGACCCGTAGTGGTTGGAGGCAGCATGGGTCCCCGTCGGGCAAGACGGGGCTTGTGCCCTTAGGGTCGGGTGAGACAGCTCCCGTACCCTTAGGGTCGGGCGACACAGGGCCTATGCCCATGGGGTCAGCCAAGACGAAGCCCGTACCCTCAGGGTCGGGCGAGATGGCTCCCGTACCCTTGGGGTCGAGCAACACGCGGCCCGTGCCCTCAGGGTCGAGCGACACGGGGCCCGTGCCCTCAGGGTCGAGCGAGATGGCTCCCATACCCTCGGGGTCGGTCGAGACTAAAATACGTCCTTGATTATCTAGGTTAGTTGTCATCCACGGTCCTTAGATCCCTTCTTCGGGTATCCCTAATACTGATACTCGACAGTAGCCTTGAGCCTGCGGAGGAGTAGGATACTCCTTCGTAGGTTTTTTTGAATGGAGGGACTTCGAGGGCTTCAATCTTCTACTGCCCGTGGGACACCTTGGTGGGCTGCGATTCCCTTCTATCGTGATCGGACTCCTTGGGAACATGTAGGTATGGATTTGGGGGCAGAAAAGATTTCTCTTGATTCTAATCCCTCCATAGGATCCGATCGATCCGCCATCATCATACGACCTTGTATTCAGTCTCCTTGTGTCAGGTTCGTAAACCTAGGGTCCCTCAGGGATCGGCTTCTACGCCAAAGCTCGGCCCAAGAGTCTAAAAATAATAAGGCAAAGGAACGGTCCAGCAACCGATCGGAAGGCCAGGCCCAAAAAGAGCAACGCCCGCTCATCAGCTACTTCGACCCACCTCTCCGGTCGGAGCACCCAATTTAGGCTTCAGCCGCCTCCGGACGGCCTCTCCGATCAGAGGGCCTACCCTGAGCTCTACTTCTGACTCCGACCCCGTGTCCCTCTAACCGGGGCTTGTAGAAACCCTGCTCACCGCTCTTCTCCGACCGACGCACTCAGAGCCGACTGGAGCCATCCGACCGGGGACACCTGCTCGGAAGGAACCAGAAGGCGTGAGGGAAAAGGCAAGGCAAGGCTCACAAATCAAAACTACTATACTAGGGACCATACCCTGCCCTAGTTTTTAGGACCGGACCGGAGATCGAACCGGCGAGACTGTCGGTTCATTGGTTCATTGGTCCAACCGTATAGAACCGGTTGAACCGCTGGTCCGATTGTATTGGACCGGACTAGTTGAACCGGTCACAAATACTATGAACCGGTGTATATATATATGCTATAATTAATAATTGGATTCATACATATATATATATATATATATATATATAAAATGACATGTTAATTCAAAACATCAAGTGACTGATAACAATAACATAAGTTTCGCTTCATACATAGTTCATATTCATACATCATAGAAATAGTCACGGGCTCATGGCTCACAGCAACACAACCTCAGGTTCTTTAATATAAAATATCAAGTGCATGCTAACTGATAACACACCGACATGCTAAAAGTTCCAAACAAGTTCGTGCTAAAAAGATTACGAACACAATCAGAAAACATGATAGCTAGATGGTACTCAATCAAAATTCACAGATCCCATTCATCTCGTGGTGCAGCATAACAAGCACTTGATCCACCAACATCAAATGCCATACCATCAAAATCAAATAGATCTTCATCCCTTTGGGGCCTTTCCTGGTCCTGAATGTCAATCTCGTCACTGTCTTCCATGGCATCAGCCTCAATAGCATTCAAGTCCAGCACCAATTCTATTTTTTTCAACATAGACATGATGTTAAATAAGCAAAAAAAAACTGGTATGTGAGTTGAATTTATTTCACAATTGACAAGAGACATTATCATCACTGCATTGTATACTTAGTGCGGATAGTTCACTACGAAAGGCGTTCAACTCTTCCGAGTTAAGGCGAGGTGGACTGTCTTCTAAGATCCAAGCTTCATTTCCCATTCCAATTTGTTCCAAACTTATTGGGTCATAATTTCTAGTCCTGATCTTGGACCTAATGTTCAAATAGTACATACTGACAATATTATTTTCAGGTTATAGAATAGGCTAGCAGCTAGCTATGCAAGTTTTAGTCTTTCAAGAGAAGGGGTACCTTTGACGCAGCCTCAGGTTACAATGAACATACACAATATCATTTAACCTTTGATGCTCTAATCTATTTCTTTTCTTGGAGTGCACATGTTCAAAGTAGCTCCAGCTCCTCTCACATCCAGAAGCACTACAAGTTTGGCTCAACACACGCAAGGCAAGCTTCTGCAAGTTTGGTGCGCTGCAGCCATAAGTTTCCCACCACTCATCTATGTGACAAACAGAAGTTAGTAATATGCTTAAATGAACTGGAAAAGTAAGAACAGCAATGTAGTGAATGAAGTTACCAGCAAGCATGCCCGAGCGATCATTTATAGCACTTGCACGTCCAAAATCACCTTCTACATTCCTAAAAGTCTTCATTTCTTTTGTCAAAATATTTCTAAGGGCAACATCTTTGCCAGCATATCTCTCTATGACATCAAGAACTCCAGAAGTAGCGAACTTGTACTTCTCTCGTAGTTGAGGATTGTACTGGTTATTAGGATTGAACCAAAAGCCAGCAGCATGAAGATTCTTATCAAAGTGCTTATCCCACCGTGCATCCATGTATTCCAAGAAAGGCTTTACAAACTCTTTCTTTCGCTGAAATCTCTTTTCAATTTCATCTCTTGCAGCATGGAATCCTGCAAATAGATATCCCATTGCAGGTCTCTCATCGCTGTCCACTATTCTCAGCACCCGAACTAGTGGCTCTGATAATTGGCAAACAATAGCACAATTTTTCCAGAACTTTTGATCTAGCACAGCTCTAGTGAATTTTTTGGCTTTTGGTTCCTTATAATATGCATAGTTTGTCCACTCATTGGAGATAACCATTGCATGCAGATCAGCCTTGTGCTTATATATGCTTTGCAAAGCAATAAAATTAGTAGCAAAACGAGTTTGGGCTGGACGAAGAATCTCATGACCTTTAGTGAACTTCCTCATTAAATACAATGGGAAGCAATGGTTGTAGACATATTTTGTAATGATTGATGCATGAGCTACGGTGGTCTTCACTACATCCTCCTTACCAAAGTCATGCAATATCAAATTGACACAATGGGCAGCACAAGGGGACCAATAAATGGATGGGAACTCATCTTCTATCCTTCTACCAGCAGCAACCATGTTTGAGGCATTATCAGTGACAAAATGAACCACATTTTCAGGCCCAACAAAATGAACCACATCTTTGAATAATCTAAACAAGAAATCTGCAGTTTTGGAGCTATCAGTGGCATCGATTGACTTGAGAAAAACAGTACCTTTGGGACAATAGACCAAGAAGTTGATGAGGGTCCTTCTCTTTCTGTCAGTCCACCCATCAGCCATAATAGTGCAACCAGTTTCCCTCCAAGTGTTGCGGAAACCATCAACAAAATTCCTAGTTTCCACAACTAATTTTGCAAGCAATGAACCACGCAGCTGATTAAAGTTTGGCCCCTTGTATCCAGAACCATATGCACACACAGCATCAATCATGGGTTGGTAAAAAATGGAATTACTTGCATTGAATGGAATAGTGGCATCAAGGAACCATTTTGCCATGCACAAATCTGTCTTCTCCTTGACTGCTTCCCCTTGAAGAACACTCTTAATTGTTGGTTGATCCCCTGGGCCAGTTCTAGGCTTGAAGTACTTGCCAACACTAGGAGTTGCAGCTGCAGGTCTCTTTTTTCCTTTGTTTCCTGTAGGTGCAGCAGCAACACGCCGAGAAGGGGCTCCAGGTTCATTAGCAACAGAGACTTCAACAACATCATCTTGTTCTCCAGGTTCTGGCCCATATGCATTCCCTTCCTCATAGTCCTGTTGTGCCTTCTTTTTCTTCTCAGTCCAATCAACCAGGTTTTGATACATTATATGCTCAACCTCAGGATCAACTTTTTTACATGCTGCCACATTACCAGGCCATTTGGCTAAATGCTCCTTGAAACGATGGATTCCTCCTCCTGCAAATACATCATTACAGAACATGCATTTGATCTTCTTTCTTCCTCCTTCAGTGATCAGTGTACAATATCCCCATGCTGGATCAGATTTCTTTCTTGTCCTCACTTCTGTAGATGCCTCTTGAGTAGCAGGTGTTGCAATTTGGTTCTGGCCACTGTCAGTGTCACCCGGAGTTGGAGTCGCTGAAGAATCAACTATATGCACAAGAAAGGGGAAGACAAGTTACCAGCAGTCCAGCAGCTAAGAAATGGAACATATTTGTTACTAGCCAAATCTTGTAGAAACAATCCTAAACTAATCAGATCAGGAGAACACTGCCACAGTGGCTGCATGAGTGGAGAGTATGGCGCATGGACGCAACGTCAAACTCGAATTTACGCCGGGCAGTCAGTCGCCCATGCCCTCCACTTCCATGGACCTGGACCCTGCTGGTCACCGGCCTCGCTGCACGCTCCAGTGCCCACAGTACTAGTAGGAGTAGCTTCTACTGCTGTGCTGCACTGCGTGCGAACGTAGGCCGAGGAGGAGCAACTGTAGCTAGCTCTCCATCCATCGGAAGCCCATTCCCCGCCTGTTGCTGCATGCCTTGGATACTGGAGACTAGAGAGTGGAGAACAGAGATGCCAGTTAATGCTCACCATTAGCCATGCTTCTGATCATCGAAGAACAGCAAGCTCTATAGTCGTGGAGATGGAGACTGGTCGCTCGTCATAGTGCTGACGGCTGAAGCCACCTGCAGTCCCTCACCGCCACGCGCACTGTCGCACGCGGGGTCACTGTGGTCGCCGGTCGCGCTCCGCTCGCAGTCGCAGCTCGCCGCGGTCGCGCGCGACGTCGCGTCCCGCGACCCGCCCGTAGAGGCGTAGGCGCGTAGCCCACAGCCAGCAGCCGGCAGGAGCGCCAATCGCCGAGCGCCTCGGCCCTCACCCCTCAGTCCCTCACCCTTAGGCCTCAGGCCTCAGGCGCAGAGGCGTAGCCTGCAGCCAGCAGCCGGCAGGAGCGCCGACCATCGAGCGCCTCGGTCCTCACCCCTCAGTCCCAGAGTCCCTCACCCTCAGGCCTCAGTCCCTCGCCGCCACGGCGCACGCCCAGAAGCCCTGCGCCGCCGCCCAGAAACGAAAAGGGGAAAATTTTCCCTCCCACTGAGTCACTCCAGCACCAAAACAACCCTAAAGAGTAATTTCCAATAATACCCCTACCTAAATAAGGTCATCCTGAATGCACAGAGGGGTAATTTTGGAAAATTTCCAAACCGCACCGGTTCGCATGGAACCGCCCGGTTCACCGGTTCTACAAAAAATCGGCCGGTTCAACCGGTTTATAGCGGTTCAATTGCACAGACGGTCTTTTAAGTGAACCGGACCGTTGTAGGCTCTGGTTCGGTCTTTTAGCGGTCGAACCGCCGGTCCGGTCCAGTCCGAATAACAAGGTACCCTGCACGGAATAGCACTCTGCGGCCACCCTGACACAAACAGTATTGTAGGCGCCAACGTCTCCCACTACAGTATTGTAGGGGCCGCTAAAACTCCCATACGATAAAAAACCCCCACGTGTCCCTGGACATCGATAGCGGTATGGGCACCAGGATTTACCGTACCGGGTGAACATAGCGAGGCTCCTCACATACCTCTAGGCATCAAATAGTTTTTTACAAGTACTGACGTCAACCTTTCCTGAAGAAGGCAGCGCCATCTCCCACGTGCACCTGACATCCTATAGTGACATCAATAGCGTTGTGGGGCCTACCACTATCCGATCCTCGTCAGCGTGGGCAACAAGGCTTAAAAACATCCGTACCCTCTCTCTCTCACCTATAAAACCATCCCCTTCATCTATAAAAGGGGATGGACTCCCTCCAATAGAGGGGACCGAATGATCGAAGACCGATTCCAGTAGGCTAGAGTTCCTCAGATCGATAGCTCATAACCACAGAACCACCAAGTTTCGACCGTAAGCACTCGCTTGAACACCTAGCTCATAGCAAAGTTCCTGTCACTCTCGGCCCTTCTGGTCGGAACCGACCGGACCTCTTGTACACCCCATCTTCCTCCTTCTCGTTTGTAACCCCACTACAAACTTCGAGCACCTGGGCTCAGGAATAAAGTCACCGACCGACCCTGACTGGACGTAGGGAATGTTGTCCGAACCAGTATAAATCATGTGTCATTGAGTGCTAGGCCACCTCCGATCACAATGTACAGCAAAACTACAAATATTCACTAGTTGGTCACATTCTGCACCGATAGTTGGCGCCGTCCATGGGGAAGACGTTGTACGTTCAACACCTTTTTGGTCATCGGATGGCCCATACTTCTGCCACCCCCATCATGGCGGGCTCGGGCGATATGATTCACTTCGGCTCGTTGGAGTTCCCCGCACTCTCGCCCGCCGGGATGTGGGTTACACCCATCTTCGAGCCATCCTAGACCTTCCTCTTCGGAAGCCTAAACTTTGTCGTCGACCGGCTCGACATACTACACCTCGACGAGGAGGCTTGCGTCCCGGCACCCATCGGAGGGACGTCCTCCATCAACTCCAGGACGTGTGACTTCGATGACGCGACATCTGCGCTTCATTCTGAGCAAACTCTCTACTCAAACCTCGCTGTAAGTAATATGCATACTACTACTCGCTCTTTTTTTACCATCTCTCACCAATCAGCCAGAGGGAATGTACTGCCCACGCCATAAACACCATACGATCGGTTCCCCTACAGCCTCGCGTCCTCTGCGGACGCATACGCTTGGGGGCTCCGATGGATGCTAGCACTATCCCCCCCTCACGTCTGAGTTCATGGGAATGGTAGGCTGCGTTCCTGCCATTTCCCACGAACTCCCGGATGGTGAGGGCGAGAGCAACGGTTTTAGCATCGGTGACGTGGCACCCCACCACTGTCCGTCCTGGGAGTGTGCTATGGCAGATGCTCTAGGACAACCACCGATGGTCACGGAGTCTGCGCAAACTCACACCCCTCTAGACCCGTGTGTGGGGGCCCTCGTGTCTACGCAAACACATGTTGAGGAATTATGACAACGACGGCAGAACCAGCCGCCGCCTGCACCGGCGCCGTCAGTACAACCCGTTGCGGCCCAGCGGGTGGCGCCTAGGGTCGCGCCCATCAGGTCCAACACGACATCATGAACGAGGGAACGATCTCCCTCAATTCGCCTAGGCTGGCCAGAACATCACCGCTGTGGTGATGCTTCTACGCAGCGTTCCTGAGCCCACCGACCCCCAAGAGCGGGCAGTCTACTGAAACCTCCGGGTTCTAGTAGAAGCCGCCATCGTCCAACAGGCGAAAAGCTCTGTGTTGCGACTCCGACCCGCACCCTCTCTCCCCACTAGGGGACGAGGACGCACCAGATGGATCACTCCATCCACTCGTCGCCACAGCCGTTAGGCCCGGCTCGGGGTGCGGCAATCGCGCCACGCTCCAACCTGGCGCCTGCTCCATGCCAACCACCGGTATATGAGTGACCCGATCCACACCAGGACGCCCGCAGCATCATTGATAACTGGCGTCAGGCTCGACGTGATAGCGACATCCACCATGCGGTAGCAGGCGACACGGACCACGGCCAAACCATCGAGGGAAGTGGTGAAACGTGCCCTAGGCATGGCCGCCGGCCAGACGACCGGAGCCCCAGCCTTGAGGGCTCAGGGCCACGGGCCTTTAGCTGGCGTATCCGGAGAGCACCGTTCCCATAGCATTTCTGGCCGCCCACCAACATCACCAAATACACTGGGGAGACCAACCTAGGCATTTGGCTCGAAGACTTCCGGCTCACCTGTCGGGCTGGAGGAGTGGATGATGACTATTTCATCATCCAATACCTTCCCATTTGCGTGGGGGAACATGTTCGGGCATGGCTCGAATTCCTTCCGCACGACAGCATCCACAACTAGATGGACCTCAAGAGGGTCTTCGTCGGGAATTTCTAGGGGACGTACGTCTGCCCAGGAAACTCCTAGGACCTCAAGAGCTGTCACCAGGAGCCCAACAAGTCCCTACGGGATTACATCCATAGGTTCTCCCAATGATGCAACTCCCTTCCTAATGTCATCGATGCAGACGTCATCAGCGTGTTCCTCTCTGGGACAAACTGCGAGTCCCTAATCTACAAGCTTGGCTGCTTGAAACCCCGTACCACCCACGACCTGCTCGATGTCGCCACCAACCATGCCTCTAGTGAGGAGGCGGTCGGAGCGGTCTTCGGCGAAGGCCAGGACAAGCTCAAAGCCAAGCGCACAGACCTAGACGAAGGCCCCTCTATGTAGAGGGGCAAGAAAAACAAAAAAGATCAACGCCGGTCAGACAGCCCCACGCTGGTCGCCGCGGCTGATTGCGTGGCCAAGCAGCCCTAGCAGGGACTGCCTGACCACTTCCACAAGCTCATGGATGGCCCGTACCCCAACCATGCCTACCCCATCAAACATCTCTACAAGGAGTGCTAGCTCCTCAAACGTTTCCTCCGATAGGCCGGCGGGTCAAAGGAGGGAGACGGCAAGGAGCCAGCAGCCAAGAGGGGAGGCACGGCAAGCAAGGATGGAGATGGCTTCCCTAAACCTGAAGAGTGCATCATGATCTTCGGTGGGTCCGACGCCATCTGGACTAAACGCCAGCATAAGGTACGCTATAGGGAGGCATGCACTACCGAGATGGCCATCCCCTCCTTCCTTAGCTGGTCGGATTCCCCGATCACTTTTGATCAGAGGGACCATCCCTCCTACGTCGTAAGACTAGGACGCTACCCACTCATTGTCGACCCCATCGTCCATAAGAAGCGCCTCACCAAGGTGCTGATGGACGGGGGTAGCGGCCTCAACATCCTGTACATCGACACCCTCGATGCCATGCGCATCCCCTGATCGGAGCTCCACTGACAGGCTCCCCCTTCCATGGGGTAATCCTGGGAACACAGGCATACCCGCTCGTACAAATCGATCTGCCCGTCACGTTCGGTAGCCGGGCCAACTTCCGCTCAGAGGTCCTCACCTTCGAAGTGGTGGACTTTCTAGGGTCCTACCATGCCATCTTGGGGCGGCCATGCTACGCAAGATTCATGGCAATCCCCAACTACACCTACCTCAAGATGAAGATGCTGGGACCAAACGGCGTCATCACCATGAGTAGCGCCTTCTCGCACGCTTATAAATAGACCCCCCAACTGGCCATTTAAGAGGGTGGAGCTAAGGAAACATACCAAGGGTGTTGATACACCATTTTAGTGATCTCCACTTGCATAGTGTTTAGTGATTCATTAGGTGATTAGCGTAGGTGCTTTGCGAAGTGCTTAGGTTGACTAGACCAGCGCTTATGCACTTACTCTGGGTTTAGGCCTAGTGTTTAGTGAGGTTTGCATACCTCTTACCACTCAGTGCTTGCGCGCACCATTGTTGTATATCGAA
Organism: Miscanthus floridulus; assembly: GCF_019320115.1. Lineage (NCBI taxonomy): Eukaryota > Viridiplantae > Streptophyta > Magnoliopsida > Poales > Poaceae > Miscanthus > Miscanthus floridulus. The sequence continues at coordinate 180,449,223 of NC_089587.1, read as the reverse complement.
GGGCTTGTAGTCTTGTGAGATCACACCAATTGCGTTTGTGGTGTGGCCGCCACCATGTACCGGAGGGAACAAGGCCCGCGATGTTTTGGCTGGAAGCTTGATAGTGAAGACGACGGAGAGCAGTCCAAGAGAGGCTTGTCGGAAGGCACACCAGAGACCCACTTGCGCGTGGGGAAGGCTCAGGGCTATCCATGGAGTTACCCGACCGGGAGCTTGGCCCTTGCGAGGGGCTCCAACGAGGACTAGGGGAAAGCTTGCTCACTTCTCGATACCTCGGTAAAAATACCGGAGTCGTCGATAGGAGTTTCATATCTCTACCTTACTCTTTAGCTTCTGCATTTACATTATTTGCATAACTCCTTTTGCGATAGAAATAGCAACACACTAGCAAAACCATAGTTGTACATTTAGATAGTTTATCTTTTTGCATAGGTTTTGCTAAGGTTAGAATAAGAGGCCAAAGTTTAGAGTTAGATTTTTAAGTTGCCTAATTCCCCCTCCCCCTCTTAGGCATCACGGTCCCTTTCAATTGGTATCAGAGCCGGTTGGCTCAATTTGAATCTTTGGCTTCACCGTCGTTGAGCCGACGCTATTTAGTGTGGTTGGGATGGATACCTCTAGGCCTCCGTACTTTGACGGCACTAACTTCCCCTACTATAAAGCTAGAATGGCTTGTCACCTTGAGGCGGTTGATTTGGATGTTTGGAGAGTCACTTGTGATGGGATGAAACCCATTAAGAATCCCGATAAACCCACAAAGAGTGAAGAAAAAGATATTCATTTCAATGCTAGAGCCAAAAATTGCTTGTTTGATTCTTTTAGCATGGATGTGTTTAACCAAGTGTTCACTTTAAATATGGCATATGAAATTTGGTTAAAACTTCAAGAGCTCCATGACGGCACAATTAATGTCCGTGAGCAAAAACATTGTCTAGCTAAATAAAATTTTGATTCCTTTAAAATGAATAATGACGAGCTTATTCGTGATACGTATTCTTGTTTGAATCTAATTATCAATGAGCTCCATTCAATAGGATTAACAAAGCTAGATGATGTGGACATCTTAAGGAAGATCATCTCCGTGCTACCATAAAAGGAATATGCAAGCATCATCACCATCCGTCATAATATGGAGGACTTGAGCACCATGACTCCGGCCATAGCCATTAGCAAGATAGTGGCATTTGAAATTTCACGTAAGATGGGTCAAGAAGAAACCTCTTTATCAAGCAAAGGCAAAGCTCTCATATGTAGTGAGAAAAAGAAGATGAAGGGCAAGCAAGTTGAGACAAGCTCAAGCTCAAGCTCCTCAAGTGAAGATGAAGAAGATGATGATGATGATCAATCTTCCTCCTCTACCTCTAACCTTGATGAAGAATCAATCAAATTTATCAACAAGGTAGAGAATATGATCCAAAGGCTCAATGTCAAGGGTGTGCTCATCCAAATTCAAGATTTTACCTTCACCAATCAAAGAAATGAGCAAAGAAAGAAATGATGCTATGTATGCGGTGAGTTGGGGTACTTTGTGAAAGTTTATCCAAACAAGCCCACACCCAAGACAAAGAAGAAGGCATGCAAGGACAAAGCCCTCACATCAATAAGGCCATGGGATGATTCTTCAAGTGAAGAAGAAAACCATCACATGAGGCGAGGGCACAAGCACTCATCATCAAGCACCTTATGTGTGCGCCTTATGGCACAAGGTAACAAAAACTCTATCCTTAGTGATAGTGACAATGATAGTGATGATGAGCTACCTTCTTATGATGAAATTGTGCAAGAAAATCTACCGTCCCATACTTCTCATTGAGATAAATCCAAATCTCATGGGCGGTCTTCATGTTTATGATCTCACCAAATATGCTATCATCCAAAGATCTATTCATGATGTCAATAGCTTGGGTGTCGAGATCTAGGCATTTATCTTGTGCTTAAGTTAGATTATTTTCATACAACATGTGAGAAAAGCCTACATCTACCATCCACCACATTTGAGGGCAAATAAACTTAAAATTGTATATCATCCAATATTTCCATCGTATAAAGTGTGTGCCTTCAAAAATGTGTGGACACTCAACATCTAGCCCATAAGTCACCATCCTCTTGGATCGGTGAAGACCACAAATGAGAGACCTAGCTCCGATACCACTTGTAGGGTCTAGATGGCAGACTAGAGGGGGGTGAATAGTCCTTTCTTAAACTTAATCGTGCCAGCTAACCGAAATAAATGCGGAATTAAAACTATCGGTCTAGTCAAGACTACACCCCTCTATCAAAGTTCATAAGCACCTTATAAAGATCCTAATTAGACAACAAAGGTGATGGGCTAGCTAGAGCTCACCTATCCAATTCTAGGAGTAAGGTCACACAAACCTATGCCACTAGTATTTTGCACACCAGGGAGCTTCTACACAATTCTAGTAAGTAAAAGCACAAAGCTCCTAAGCTCACTAGCAATGCTCAATAAGAAGGCAACCAATGCCAAAATAGAGAGCGCAAATACTTGGCTATACAAACTTAGAAATGTGACTAACAAGGTTACACAAACCAAATTAGCCACATAAGGGAGCTACTTCTATGCTACACAAGCAAGAAGGTAACTAGTGAGCTACACAAGCTAACTAATTACAAGAGCAACTACACAAGCACAATATATATGAAAGTAATTACAAGCTTGTGTAAGGGGATTATTGCAAACCAACGGTAAGAAAAATGTTGACACGGTGATTTTCCTCCCGAGGTTCACGTGCTTGCCAACATGCTATGTTCCTGTTGAGACAAGCTCCAAGGTTGCCGCCGGTCCCCTTGCTAGTGGTGACTCGCAAGTCACACTCTCCCACGTGGAGTACTTACCACAAGCTCTAGCACTTGACCCAACCGAACCACTTGTCGCCCTTCGCGTCTCGCTCTACTAGGGTTGCTCTTCGTGGCTCCCACGGGGGCGAGCACAATGCCCCTCACAAAGCTCTTCTCTAGAGCACCTCACAAGCCGTTTAGGAGGTGGTAACCTTCAAGAGTAACAAGCACCACCAGCTTGCAAGTCGACCACCTAGTGCCACTCGATGCACTCTTATGATGCAATCGCACTAGAATCGCTCACTCACTCGATCGGATGAACACTATCAAGCATATGTGAGATGGAGGGCTCCTAAGAACTCTCAAGCATGGACACAAAGTCCCCCAAGGTGCTCTCTCACATCCATGGCTGAGACCCCCTTCTATTTATAGCCCTATGGGTTAAACTAGCCATTACCCCTTCATTAGGCAAAACTCATGGTGACCGGACACGCTGGTCAGATCGACCGGACTCACTCGGCCAGCATCCGGTCAACGGATGCACTACACATGTTGCCTCCATTCAACCTTAGTCACTTGATCTCAATGGTCAGCTGCCATGCGCCAATGGTCAAGTGATGACCGGATGCAGCTCCGTGCCAATACCGGACATGCCACCACCTGAGTCCGGTTGTTTCTAGAGAGCTCTCCGAGCCTTTGTTTTGCGACAAGACACGTCCGCTCTTGCATGACCGAACGCAGACCAGCCAGAGTCCGATCATTTCCAGAGAGCTCCCTAAGCCTCTGTTTTGCATCTGGACGTGTCAGGTTGGTCCCAATCAGACATAGCACCTAAGTCCGGTCCTTCACTGCCTGCCACATGTCACTGCTGCTCCTCACGCTAAGATGTCAGCGTACGTCACGACCGATCGAACGCAACCTCAGCGTGTCAGGTCACCTTTTCGCACTAGCATCCGGCCACATGACCAAGACCGCGCACTCAACAAATTTGCCCCTCTTGATAGTACGACCATCTATCCTAAACTCGGTCATCAACTTCTCTACACACCTATGACCGGTGAAATAAAATGCCCTAGGTTATACCTTTGCCTTATGCATTCCATTCCATCTTCTCCAATGCTGTTGCAACACATGCACCAACATGATCAGCAATGATATGATCCACTTTATATCATCACGTGATCATATTGGTTCATCGATCTTGACTTCACTTGCTTTTCACCGTTGCCTTCGTCCATCGGTGCCAAGTCTTGCTCAAGCTTCATCGCCACATGGTCCATCACTCCAAAGCCTCTGACTTGCCCTTCACGCTTGCAACCGGTCCATCAAACCAAGTCATGTCTTGATCTTCTCCACCTTGATCACATGACTCTATGTCATGTCTCATGTGCAATAAGCTCCTTCATCATCACATGTGTGAGGTTTGCAACATCTTTGAGCCATCATCACTGTCATGGCATATATTGCTCACACACATGTACCTGTGGACTAATCACATGTGTATCTCACTTCAACACATTAGTCCATCTAAGGTTATCACTGAAAGGTCCTAATGGCTAGAGGGGGTGAATAGCCTATTAAAATTTCTACAACAACACTTAGCAAACCAGTTAGATTAATATGAGGTGAAGCGAGTGTTGCGCTAGCCTACTAAAGATGCAAGCCACATACCACAATTCTAGTCTCTATAGTCTCTATCCACACAATGGCCATGTCACTATATTAAGTTAGTGTGCTCTCAAAGGCTAAATAAAGAGCCACACTAACCAAACTAATAAGCCCTCATGACTAGATACACTAAAGAGCTTGACAAATAGTTTGCAGTAATGTAAAGAGAGACAGCAAGATGGTTATACCGCCTAGTCAAGGAATGAACCAATCAATCACAAGAATGAATACCAATGAAGACCAATCACCATAGAATCAAATGATGACACAATAATTTTTTTATCGAGGTTCACTTGCTTGCCGGCAAGGTCCTCGTTGTGGCGATTCACTCACTTAGAGGTTCACGCGCTAATTGACATCACACGCCAAACCCTCAATAGGGTGCTACACAACTAACACAAGATGAGGATCATACAAGCCACGAGCCATTTACTAAAGTACCTTTTGGCTCTCTACCGGGGAAAGGTCAAGAACCCCTCACAATCACCACGATCGGAGTCGAAGACAATCATCAACCTCCGCTCGATGATCCTTGCTGCTCCAAGCTATCTAGGTGGTGGCAACCACCACGAGTAACAAGAGAATCTCGCAGCAAAACACGAACACCAAGTGCCTCTAGATGTAAACACTCAAGCAATGCACTTGGATTCACTCCCAATCTCACAAAAATGATGAATCAATGATGGAGATGAGTGGGAGGGCTTTGGCTAAGCTCACAAGGTTGCTATGTCAATGCAAATAGCTAAGAGAGTGAGCTAGAGCTGGCCAAATGATATTTATAGACACCCTCAAACAATAGGGCCGTTGGCTCAATTATTGGGTTGACTGTGGGACGACCAAACGCACTGGTCGTGTGCACCGGACGCGTCCGGTGGGTGACCAGACGCGTCTGGTCACAACGTTCAATCGCAGCTAGACCACCACATGTCCCTTTCAAATTGTTTAGCCATTCATGCCCAATGGCTATCACTGTGCATAGTAATACAAGTGATTGGACATGCTGTTAGAAAAATGACCGAACGCTGGAGACGCAGTGTCCGGTCGAGTCCAGATAGCTCCCAGAGCCGCTCTAGGCCAACCAGACACAGGAGATGCAACATCCGGTCGAGTCTAGAGAGCTCCAAGAGCCGCTCTAGGCCGACCGGACACGTCCAGTCATACCAGACCGGGCGCTCCTAGTGTCCGATCAATTATAGCGCTGAAAACCCGAGACTAGCAGGTTCACACCGGATGCATCCGGTGTGGTGACTAGACATGTTCGGTTGCTGCGTCCAGTCACTGTCAGCAATCTTGCTTCAGGCTATATCACTTTGACCTGATGCTGAATAGTAACACGCCAACGTCCGATCACTCCACTGAGCTAGAGTCCGGTCACTATCACTTAGCCGCTCACCTCGGGTCCAAATATCGGACGCGTCCGGTCCTGATTCTAGACGTGTCCAGTCACTTCTGTCTGACTACCCGAAGTCTAGATAAAATACCGGACGCGTTCGGTAGTAATACCGGACGCGTTCGGTCACTCTATGACCAGCGCGACTAACTCCTTTTCAACTCTATTCTCCTTTACCCTTACTCAAATGTGCCAACCACCAAGTGTATCACCTTGTGCACATGTGTTAGCATATTTTCACAAATGTTTTCAAGGGTGTTATGACTCCACTAGATCCTAAATGCATATGCAATGAGTTAGAGCATCTAGTGGCACTTTGATAACCGCATTTCAATATGAGGTTAACCCCTCTTAATAGTACGGCTATCGATCCTAAATATGATCACACTCACTAAGTGTCTCGATCACCAAAACGAAAAAGCTCCTATCAAGTTTCACCTTTGCCTTGAGCTTTTTGTTTTTCTCTTACTTCTTTTCCAAGTCCAAGCACTTTATCATCACCATGGCATCACCATCATCAAGTCATAATCTTCATTTGCTTCACCACTTGGAGTAGTGCTACCTATCTCATAATCACTTCGATAAACTAGGTTAGCACTTAGGGTTTCATCAATGCACCAAAACCAAATTAGACCTTTCAATCTCCCCCTTTTTGGTAATTGATGACAACCCTTACATAAAGATATGAATTGAAATTAAATTGAATCCATGTTGCTTGCCCAAGCATATTTACCATGTGTAAAAGAATATGAACAAGTTTCATGAACCCCAAATGGTAGCAATTGCTCCCCCTACATATGTGCTAAGAGTTTGAATTGTAGCTTGCACATATGCTTAGTTGGCAAATATAGGAAACAATGTCTACCAAATGATGCTAAGGTATAAAAGATGGACCTTTCAAGCGTGATACCAATCAGAGCGCACCAATATACCATCCTTAGCACCATTAGTAACTAGACATACACAAAAACTAGAATACCCCATAAGATCAACATTAGAAGTAAGGGTCTAGTTTTCATAATGTGAGCATGAGTCTAGTTACTTAACCTATGCATGCTAGTTTTTCATTTCATCATTCAAACCTACAACTAGCATACACCACACAAGCATGGATATTGAAATTTAAAACTTGTGCAATGCAAGCAAACATATGAAATGCACATTCAAATGTATCCACTAAGTTTATGAGCTTGCTCCTCCTACTTGTGTGCTCAAAATTTTAATTGATCCCCTTCCTTTGTCATATCTCTCCTATATCAAATTCTCCTCCTATCACTTATATCTTTGTTTCTCTCCCCCCTTTGTTGTCTTTTCACTATCTTTATATACTATTTCTCCTCCTTTGTCATCAATGACCACAAAGGTTAAAATATAGATAGATTGAGATTATCAATGTCAATCAATGGGGTGAGGATCATTTTTCCAAATTTAGTTCAATCTATAATACTTACCAAAGATATTTAACTCGGTTTGATCCAAGGGCAAGCTTCTTCACACCTTCAAATAAGGGTTATCTTGTACCATGTTGAGTTAAACACTTATAGCTCATTTTCTAGATCAAACACTAGGTTTACAAGCCCACAAACATGTCATATGCTACCACTAGACCAATTTAAGCATAGAAGTAATAGTGGTACCATACAAACATCAAAATAATTTGATTTTCATGAATGAGTCTATCAAATGTGAAAGATCTCTAGATGCACTAAACATGTCCTTAGCAAGGATGTATGACATGCCAATCAACTTTTACCTTGGATTGCTTGAAGGAGAGGCTTGTCATATAAGTGGGGGTGCATCAACACATATTTGAGAAATCCAATATGTTTAACTCATTCCTTAGCTTGTAAGACATTTACTCGTCTAATGGCTTGGTGAATATATCGACAAGTTGATCTTTGGTGCCCACACTCTCAATGCAAATGTCCTCTTTTTGTTGGTGATCTCTTCTAAAATGATGGTAGACATCAATGTGCTTTGTTCTTGCATGTTGAACTGGATTGTTAGTTAACTTGATTGCACTCTCATTATCACATAGCAATGGCACTTTCTTGAATTTGATTCCAAAGTCATTTAAGGTGGACTTCATCCAAAGTATTTGTGCACAACAACTACCGGCGGATATATATTCGGCTTCGACGGTTGATAATGCAACACTATTTTGCTTTTTTGATGACCATAAAACAAGTGATCTTCCCAACAATTGACATGTGCCCGAGGTGCTCTTCCTTTCAACCTTGCATCTCGCATAATCTGAGTCAGAGTAACCAACTAGCTCAAACTTTGCTCCTTTGGGATACCACAAACTAACATTTTGTGTATGCTTTAAGTACCTCAATATTCTCTTTGTGGCCTTCAAATGACTTTCTTTTGGTGAGGCTTAAAATCTTGCACACATGCATACACTAAACATGACATCCAGCCTTGATGCGGTCACATTGAGTAGGCTTCCAATCATAGATCGATACAATTTTTGATCCACCATATTGCCACTTGCATCACTATCCAAGTTGCCATTTGTTCCCATTGGTGTACTAATAGTTTTGCTATCACTCATGCTAAACTTCCTGAGCATGTTTTTATGTACTTGCCTTGACTCACAAATGTACCATTCTTTAATTGCTTGATTTGAAGACCAAGGAAGTAACTTAACTCTCCAATCATGGACATTTCAAACTCATTAGCCATCATTTTTCCAAACTCTTCACAAAGTCTTCATTGGTTGATCCAAATATGATGTCATCAACATAGATTTGCAACACAAATAAGTCTTTACTAATCTTTTTAATGAAAAGAGTGGTGTCAACCTTGCCCATCATGAACCCTTTAGAGAGTAGGAAGTCTCTCAATCTCTCATGTCATGCTCTAGGTGCTTGCTTCAAGCCATACAATGCCTTCTTCAATTTGTACACATGGTCAGGCTTCTCGTCATCTTCAAAACTGGGAGGTTGCTCAATATATACTTCTTCATTTATGTAACCATTGAGAAATGCACTCTTGACATCCATTTGATAGAGTTTGATGTTGTAGGCACAAGCATAGGCTAGCATGATTCTAATTGCTTTCAATCTTGCAACCGGAGCATATGTTTCTCCAAAGTCAAGACCTTTAACTTGTGTATATCCTTGTGCTACCAATCTTGCTTTGTTCCTTACTACTATCCCATCTTGATCTTGCTTGTTTCTAAAGACCCATTTGATTCCAATCACATTATGTCCCTTTGGTCTCTCTACTAATTCCCATATTTGATTTCTTATGAAGTTATTCAATTCTTCATGCATAGCATTCACCCAATCAACATCCTTCAATGCTTTATCTATCTTCTTTAGTTCAATAGATGACACAAATGAGAAGTGCTCACAAAATGAAGCCAATCTTGATCTTGTTTGTACACCTCTAGAAATATCATCAATGATAGTGTCCAATGGATGATTCTTTGCAATATTGGTTGGTTAAAGGATTGGAACTTGATTGATTGCACTTGCTTGATCATTGGGTTGAGATGATGCACTAGCCACTTGATCTTGTTCATAATCATGAGAACCACTTGTACTAGCTTGATTTGTATCATCTTGCACATTTGAGTTAGAGAGCACTTGCACTTGATCATATTCATCATCATTCACTTTCCTAGGCCTCAATTCATCAACATCCATATTCTTTATGGCATTTGGAAGTTGAATGCCTCTAACATCTTCTAAGTTCTCATTCTCTTCTTGTGAACCCTTGGTTTCATCAAATTCAACATCATGAACTTTTTTAAGAGTACCACTATTCAAATTCCAAACTCTATATGCTTTGCTAGTAGTTGAGTATCCAAGTAGGAATCCTTCATCATATTTCTTGTCAAACTTGCCTAATCTAGTGCCTTTCTTCAAGATATAGCATTTACAACCAAAGAACCAAAAATATGCAATGTTGGGCTTTCTACCATTCAAGAGCTCATATGGTGTCTTTTCTTTCAATGGGTGACAATAAAGGCGGTTTCTACAATAGCAAGCCGTGTTGATAACTTCGGCCCAAAAAGATTGATTCACATTGTACTCACTAAGCATAGACCTTGCCATATTAATGAGTGTTCTATTCTTCCTCTCAACAAGGCTATTTGATTATGGAGTGTACTTGGCTGAGAATTGATGTCTAATTTCAAATTCATCACATAACTCATCAATTCTAGTATTCTTGAACTCACTACCATTGTCACTTCTAACTCTCTTGATGGTTGTTTCAAAATCATTGTGAATGCCCTTGACAAATGATTTGAATGTTGCAAACACATCACTTTTGTCCACTAGAAAGAATACCCAAATGTATCTAGTATAATCATCCACTATTACAAAGCCATATTTGTTTCCACCGATGCTAGTGTATTATGTTGGCACAAATAAATCCATGTGCAATAACTCAAATGCTTTACTAGTGCTCATTATGCTTTTCTTAGAATGGGTATTTCCAATTTGTTTTCTGGCTTGACAAGATCTACAAAGCTTATCCTTCTCAAACACAATATCTTTCAAGCATTTAACCAAGTCATGCTTGACCAATCTATTCAATTGTTTCATTCCAATATGACCAATCCTTCTATGCCATAACCAACCCATACTAGACTTAGTGAACAAACATGTAGATAGTTGAGCTTCACTAGCATTAAAATCAACCAAGTATAGATTCTCATATCTAAAGCCTTTGAAGATCAAGTTAGAGCCATCTAGACTTATGATCTCTACATCATCTACCCCAAATATGCATTTGAATCCAAGATCACACAATTAAGCCATGGATAGCAAATTGAAGTTCAAGCTCTCTACAAGCAACACATTAGAAATGCTCATATCATTGGATATTGCAATCTTACCAAGCCCTTTAACCTTACCTTTACCATTATCACCAAATGTGATACTATCATAACCACCATTGTCATTGGTGTTGATTGAGTTGAACATTCTTGCATCACTGGTCATATGTTGAGTGCACCCACTATTAAGAACCCAATGCCTTCCTCTGGTTTTGTAATTGACCTACAAAAGAAGATCAATTCTTTTTAGCCACCCAAACTTGCTTGGGTCTTTGAAGGTTAGTGACCAAGCTCTTTGGCACCCAAATATCTTTCTTCTTAGAGCCCATCCATGGTGTACCGATGAACTTAGCTTTTACACTATTTGTACCCTTAGTAAGCACATAGAAAGAATTAATCTTAATTGAGGATACATTAGCATTTTTGCTCTTGTTCTTGCATTCATGCTCTTTATGACCAACTTGCTTGCAACTAGTGCAAAACCGACCATTGTTCTTCACAAAACTAGTCTTGTGAGGAGCAAAGGCCATCTTGCCTTTCTTGGGGTATAGCTCAATCCCTCTTTATAGAGAGAAGCTCTTTGGCTATTCAAGTATATAAGCAAGCGGTCCTCACCACCATAGGCCTTAGCCAAGGTGTGAGTGAGCTTATTGATCTCCTTCTTGAGGTTCTCATTCTCAACCATTAGGGAGGCATCATAAATGAAATCATCACTACTAGATGAGGCAGAAGTAGAAGTGCTACAAGAAGAGTTAGTGGGAGCAACAATGATAGACTTATGGAATGATTCATCAATTATATCACAAGGTAAGCCTACATTACATGTCTCAACATGCTTCTTCTTATTTTGCTCATCAAGCAAAGAGGAATGAGCTTTTTCAAGCTTCTTGTGAGCCTTACCAAGTTTCTCATGGGCTTCCTCTAGCCTCTCATGAGATTCATTGAGCTCATCAAAGGCTTGCTTAAGGGCTTTTATTTCCTTATGTAAGCTTTTTGTATTCTCTTCTCTTAATGTCAAAGTGTTCTTTAGCATCATCTAGCATGTCAAGTAGTTCATCCTTAGTTGGTTCATCATCATCACTATCACTATCACTTTCATTTTCATTTTCATTATCATGTTCCTCATTACTTCCATCATCACAAGTTTGTACCTTAGTAATCTTAGCCATGAAGCAAGATGGAGTGTCAAAAAGAGAAGGCTTCTCATTGATAGCAATACTTGCAAGTGCCTTCTTTTTGGTGGACTTGTCATCATCACTATCATCACCATCACTTGAGAAAGCATCACTATCCCAAGTGACCACATATGAACCACCCTTCTTCTTCTTCTTGAAGGTCATCTTATTCTTCTTCTCTTTCTTTTCCTTCTTGTCCTTCTTTTTGTTCTTCTTGTCATCATCTTTGTCACTATTGTATGGGCATTGAGCAATAAGATGATCCTTGCTTCCACAATTCAAGCACCTTCTTCACTTTTCCTTGTTCTTGGATGAAGATTTCTTTCTTCTAGCACAGTATCCCTTCTTCATCATGAACTTGCCAAATCTCTTGACAAAGAGAGCCATCTTCTCATCATCCATCTCATCAAATCTCAAGTCTTTATCTTCACTTGATGATTCCTGCTTTGCCTTGCCCTTGGATGATGTGGCTTTGAATGCCACACTCTTCTTTTTGTCATCCTTCTTGTCATCTTTCTTCTCTCTCTTTTCTTTCTTCTCATCATCATCTCTATAAGCATCATCGGTCATGATATCTCCTAAGATTTGGTTTGGTGTCATTGTGCCCAAACTGATCCTCACTAGCAAGGTGACCAACAAGCCAAATCTTGCAGGTAAGCATTTTAAGAACTTATGAGAGAAGTCCTTGTCCTCCACCTTCTCACCAAGTGCTTTGAGATCATTGACAAGCACTTCTATTCGATGGAACATGTCTGGCACACTCTCATCTTTCTTCATCTTGAAGCTAGCAAATTTCTCCTTGAGAATGTATGCCTTTGCACCCTTCATTGCCTTGGTGCCCTCAAATGATTCTTCCAACTTCTTCTAAGCCTCATGAGTCATCTCAATGTTCTTGATTTGTTCAAATGTTCTCTTATTAATTACATCATGAATGGCACTTAGAGCAATGTCATTGTTTTGCAGAAGCACTTCTTCGGTCACGGTGAGATTCTCCGGATCGTCAATCTCAATTTTGGTTTCTACCACCTTCCACACTCTTCTATTGATTGACTTAATATATGTGGTCATCTTTGACTTCCAATATGAATAATTTGTGCCATCAAATTGGGGTGGCTTCTTGGTGTTGTTGATTTGAGCCATTTTGACACCGAAGGTTGTTAAGCCTCAAATCACGGTGACCTCAGCTCTGATACCACTTGAAATGTCCTAATGGCTAGAGGGGGTGAGTAGCCTATTAAAATTTCTACAACAACACTTAGCAAACCGGTTAGATAAATATGAGATGAAACGAGTGTTGTGCTAGCCTACTAAAGATGCAAGCCACCTATCACAATTCTAGTTTCTATAGTCTCTATCCACACAATGGCTATGTCACTACACTAAGTTAGTGTGCTCTCAAAGGCTAAATAAAGAGCCACACTAACCAAACTAATAAGCTCTCACGACTAGATACACTAAAGAGCTTGACAACTAGTTTACGGTAATATAAAAAGAGAGAGAGAGAGAGAGCAAGATGGTTATACCGCCAAGTCGAGGAATGAACCAATCAATCACAAGAATGAAGACCAATTGTTGGCACAAAATTTCATCCCATGCTGGGGCACACGAGCAAGCCAGAAGGGTCTGCTCGATGGAGCTAGAGATCCGCCTAGCTTCAACGCAGGGATTATCGATCCTGCGCACTCCTCTCGAGACGTGACAGTCAATTTGACCCTGCAATTGATAAGGAGAGAAAGCTAATCAGTAATTTAAGGCGGAACATGCCGGTGTTGCCAGACAGTCCCAAATGCGTGGCTCTGAGAGCTGATGTGGAAGGAGATCGACTAAATAGCCGATTCCAGTATACTTATAATAAATCAGTTAAAGCTCATGGAATTATGGAAGAAAAATCGGTTATCATTCAGGATGAATATCGTTATTTAGACAAATATTAGTCAATGACAATAGGATGTCAACACTAACTAGCTTAAGCTAAGCCAATGACTGCAAGTAACCGAATCCCTTTATTATATGAAAATTCAGTCCAACATCATTTAACCATTTAATAGAGATAAATCTATAAACATATTAGATCTCATCTATCACTATGACCAGTAGGGCATGAGGCATAATCATGCAGGCCGTAGAAACAGTAATAAATTCGACGACCCTAACTTATTACTAATATCAGTGGGGCATGAGGCAGAATCATGCAGGTCATAATACAATAATAAGATCATGGGGCTAACACATCTTTCAACCTATCTTTACTTCAACGGTCTCGTGACGTGAACTGCATATGTGAAAACGCTTGATATCGGCTAAAACAGACGATTCTGGCATAGCGCACAATTAAGGTCGTGCCCTATCAAGAACAGATCTACCAAATAACAATCCCCACTCCACGGGGCTAACAGTGGGGTGTGAGGCAGAATCACACAGGCCGTGATAACGGACCATGGAACGGTTTTCGTTAGCCAATAGATCTACTCAAGACCAGACATGCCTTAACCGCACACTATGCACGATCAAGATTGGCATAAAACAGCCAATAAAACATTACTCATTGTTTAAGATGCAGATTAGATCAATCTAGATTAATAAACGATGGGTTAAACAGGATATAAGGCCGATCTAGATCAATCTCAATCAGACGAAGTGATATTGTTGTAACTAAATAAATAATGAAAGCAATAAACAATATCGATAACTTAATGAATCTATCTGAAGGACGCCACCCTTAGATAGAGCCGATAACTTGACCTTAATCTAGTTCGAGTAGTGGAGGTCGACCGGATCAATGCAGCCTTACTTGAGCTAAACAAGAGTCGATAACTAGCTTATACCAGAGTCGCAGTGGAGGTCGACCGGATCGATGTAGCTGTACGAACAGAAGTATAAGCCATGACGGTACTTATAGACAAGCCGGAGGTCAGCCGGACCGATACAGCCCTACTTGCTGAAGAACTCGCCTAAATCTACTCTACTCCTACTCCTAAGTGGTTGTCGGAACAAAAAAAGTAACTTATATTTGATTGATTGTGTTACAAGCTACCATGACCCTTTATTATTTATAGGGCTGCTGGACTTTGCGTACAAGAATAAGACTCTTTCATACATACACCAAGATTTCCTAATTAATCTGGCCATACGTAGCCCAACTCCATTACGTCTCCTATTTTTGTTTGTCCTAGGCCAAACCATGTACTGACCTGGTAACCACGCCGACGCATGTGTTTCTTTCCTATTTCCTTTTCTTTCCCTAAACCACGATGCGTGGATTGGAGTCTGAGGTCCAGTCAATCCCTACATATATTGCACTTTGCCAAAAACTGACCGTCACATCATCCATCTTCAGCACCGGCTACAATGTCCTAGATCGACGAGGTTCCTCCATAATAGTATTTCATATGGCGATAGTTGCAAGGTATATATGGCGTGTTCGCTGGTTGGTTTCTGGGCTGGTTTGGGCTGGCTAGTGCTGGTTTGTTGTGAGAGGAAAATACTATTGGCTGGTTGAATAAGCCCAGCTAAAACCAACAAGCGAATAGGGTGATAGGACATGCATGCCATGTATGCATATGTATATTAATTCAACCATCTTGCTTGCTTGCTTATACCCAATCACACGTACACCAATTTCCAATGATAATTAAATCGGTATACTTTCCTTTTCGATATCAATATATTGCTTCTAGACCAATTTGTATTGGAGATAGCCCGTATAACATGATACATATGGAGTCTGGCTGGCTTCCTTTAATTTTCTTCACGTATATGCAAACTAACTCATGCTCCTAGCTATCTCTTATCCTTACGTCAAGAGATCTTGGACGTCATGCTTTTCTCAAAATACTTTAAAGAATATTTCTTGGTCGGTTCATAAATATACCTCAATTAGGAGATCTTTCTTGTATTCGACATCATCGGCCAATCTCTTCCTTCGTAGGGAAAGCTTACCAAATTTTGGTGTAAACACCAATGAAGACTAATCACCTTAGAATCAAATGATGACACAATTATTTTTTATCGAGGTTCACTTGCTTGCCAGCAAGGTAGTCCTCGTTATGGCAATTCACTCACTTGGAGGTTCACGCGCTAATTGGCATCACACACCAAACCCTCAATAGAGTGCCACACAACCAACATAAGATGAGGATCACACAAGCCACGAGCAATTTACTAAAGTACCTTTTGGCTTTCCACCGTGAAAAGGTCAAGAACCCCTCACAATCACCCCGATCGTAGCCGGAGATAATCACCAACCTCCGATCGACCATCCACGCTGCTCCAAGCTATCTAGGTGGTGGCAACCACCAAGAGTAATAAGAGAATCCCATAGCAAAACACGAACACCAAGTGCCTCTAGATGCAACACTCAAACAATGCACTTGGATTCATTCTCAATCTCACAAAGATGATGAATCAATGACGGAGATAAGTGGGAGGGCTTTGGCTAAGCTCACAAGGTTGCTATGTCAATGCAAATGGCCAAGAGAGTGAGCTAGAGCCAGCCAAACGATATTTATAGACACCCCCAAACAATAGAGCCGTTGGCTTAATTATTGGACTGACTGTGGGATGACCGGACGCACCGGTCGTGTGCGCCGGACGCGTCCGGGTGCAGTGTTCGATCGCAGCCACTACCACATGTCCCTTTCAAATTGTTTAGCCATTCCCGCCCAATGGCTATCACTGCGCATAGCAATACAAGTGACCAGATGGGGGAGACACAACATCCAATCGAGTCTAGAGAGCTCCTAGAGCCGCTCTGGGCCGACCGAACATGTCCGGTCACACCAGATCGGACGCAGGAGACGTAGCGTCCGATCGAGTCTAGAGAGCTCCTAGAGCCACTCTGGGCCGACTGGACGTGTCCAATCACACCAGACTAGACGCAGGAGACGTAGCGTCTAGTCGAGTCCAAAGAGCTCCCAGAGCCGCTCTACGCCGACCGGACGCATCCGGTCACACCGGACCGGACGCTCCCAGCGTCCGATCAATTATAGCGCTAAAACCTGAGACTAGCAAGTTCACTCCAAACACGTCCGGTGCGACGACTGAACGTGTCCGGTCACTGAGTCTGGTCGCTGTCACCAATCCTGCTTTAGGCTATATCACTTTGACTTGATGCTAAATAGTAACCCATCAGTGTTCGGTCACTCCACTGAGCCAAAGTCCGGTCACTTTCACTTAGCCGCTCACCTCGGGTCCAAATATCGGACGTGTCCGATCACTTCCGTCTGACTACCCAAAGTCTAGATAAAATACCGGACGTGTCTAGTAGCCATACCGAACACTTTCGGTCACTCTGTGACCAGCACGACTAACTCCTTTTCAACTCTATTCTCTTTTACCCTTGCTTAAATGTGCCAACCACCAAGTGTATCACCTTGTGCACATGTGTTAGCATATTTTCACAAATGTTTTCAAGGGTGTTAGCACTCCACTAGATCCTAAATGCATATGCATTGAGTTAGAGCATCTAGTGGCACTTTGATAACCATATTTCAATATGAGTTTAACCCCTCTTAATAGTACGGCTATCGATCCTAAATATGATCACACTCACTAAGTGTCTCGATCACCAAAACAAAAAAGCTCCTACCAAGTTTCACCTTTGCCTTGAGCTTTTTGTTTTTCTCTTACTTCTTTTCCAAATCCAAGCACTTTATCATCACCATGGCATCACCATCATCAAGTCATGATCTTCATTTGCTTCACCACTTGGAGTAGTGCTACCTATCTCATAATCAATTTGATAAACTAGGTTAGCACTTAGTGTTTCATCAATTCACTAAAACCAAACTAGAGGTTTCAGTCACTCAATTACCAAAACCAAACAAGGACCTTTCACAAACACAAATAATTGCACAATCAATGATGAGCAACTTGTAAAGAAAAATGAAAAATTAAAGAAAAAGTTAGCTAGCTCACAAGATGCTTATAAAAGTTTACTTGCTAAAATGGAAACTATGTGCAAACATTGTGATGAGCTAACTTATAAAGTTGCTAATCTTGAAGCCATCGGTACTACCCCCACCGAGATACCTAAAAAAGAAGGTTCTATTTTTTACATGCCTAAAAAGGATGTCTCTACTTCTTGTAATGATTTATGTTTATACTCACCCTTGTGCAACCAAGTTTGTGTTGAGAAAATTGTTGTAGAAACATGCACACAAGAGGTCACAAAGGAGAATGAGCAACTCAAGCAAGAAGTGGCTCGCCTCACCAAGGACTTGACTCAAGTGAAAGGCAAGATGGAGCAAGCCTGATGAGGACATCGCCACGCTGGACACACCGACGCCATGGTCTTCCCCAAGTTGCAATTCGTTCCCAACTCAGCTGCCACGTCGCCCTCGGATTCAGCAGACATGTCGTCACTGTTTCGGTCATAACTTTCTCATACGACATCAAAACGGGCTGTTCTTGGATGCGTTGGAAAGGGGACGACGACGCCGTCATTTTGGATCTGGTCCCAGCTCTAGAAGGTTCGTGGATCATTCTGTGTGACCACGGCAAGGTGCTGCGTCACCTATTTGGGCCAACTTGGCCATGTATCGTGTCGGGCCTTAAGCCCAAGTTGTGGGCGCCCAACCCCTGGCCGTCCCCAACCCTAGGTCGAGCCTTAGACTATAAACACAGCCACCGCCGCTGCTACACAATTGGGTTTTTGTTTAGAGTTTAGTTTTCCATCGAGAAATTGAATCGTTCATTGTAACTGTGGTGACAAATCCTTTTACAGTGATCCAGGGCCCCCGTTCTTGATCTCCTCCACTGTGTCGATTAGTCCTTTGGAACCAAGTTCTTGAATCCTCTATTGATATTCGCGTCATTCATATTTGCAATTTCAGATTGCGTGTTTTACCTTCTTGCTTGTGCTCTTCGATTCGCTTGCAGGAAAAGCCTTCTTAGTGAGGTCAATCAAGTTGTGCTTGGTTGATAACCAATGGAGCAGTGGTGTAATGGTTGCAGGGTTTGAATCGCGTCTGATTTGAAGCCAGATTGCCAACGTCGAGATCTCCACAAAATTGAACTTATCGGCTACCTCTCGGAAGATCGGGCTTGTACTCATCAAAGCCCAACTTCATCAAGATACTACCATCAAGGGAGTGAAGAAGCTTGATGAAGGACAAACCGTGGTTTGCTACGTATGCCACAAGGAAGGCCACAAGTCCTATGAGTGCAAGGTGAAGAATGGGGGAGGAGCTAAGAAGAAAGAGAAAAACAAAAAGTAAACAAGCAAACTCTCCAACACCTACACCAACAAGATGGACAAAAAGGCCTCCACACCTTATCTCTTGAAGAAGAAGAAAAATGATAAGGTGGTGGCCATCAAGGTGAACAAGCAAGCCAACAATGGGGTCAAACGCTTTTGGGTGCCAAAGGAGATCATTTCTAACATGAAGAGCACCAAGAAGGTTTGGATCCCGAAAGGGAAGTGAGAAGTCCAATGGACGTCAGGAAATTTGGAGACTTGGCAAAGTATGGGTGCATCACATTGGACCATGTCAATTGCCAAGTGGGTTAGTGAACACTATGGACTCAAATTCCCCTTCTCATATTAGGTAACTAGATTTAATTTCTAGCAATCTCAATTAGCATCTAGTTCCTTTTCATGCCTAGGTTTGCATTTGCATTGTCTTGCATACACTAGGTATATCTTATGGTAGGCTTGCTCGGTTTCACTCTTAACCCTTGGAGCAAACCTATATGGTTTAAATTGTTTAGGAGCACAGCACATAGCTTGTTTTACAATTGTTCATCTAATATGTGCCAAAGTCCAAATAGTAGATAATTTCTCACAAATATTACTTTCGAAAATGATTCTCACATTCATGTGATGTCATCTTTCAAGTGGTATTTTTTATTCTAAAATCAATGCGCATGTCTCCTACAAGTATTCTATACTTGTGTGCACAAATTTAGGGGGAGATTACTCTATAAGTTGGAAGCTTTGAGACTAACACTTTTTCAAGCTTATCATATGTGTAGTAGTCTCATTACAAGGAAAATGGAGTCCTTAGAGTTAAGCATCATACTTCAAATATCCACCACCTATTGCAAGTGGTATTAATCAAATTGGTTTCCACATGTGGTATTTCTAAACCAATATCATCATGTTGATTTCACTTTGGTATTTATATGCTTTCTCCATGCATTATATAGATTAAACTCCCTTGAGCATTAATTTGCCAACTATGCATAAACTATATTCTTCATCATATGTATGTATATATTTAGGGGGAGCTTAGTCTATGTAATGTGAGAGTCAAATTTTATGACCTATTCCATTCTATATGCAAAGGATCACAAAGTTTGACCCTCCCTTATGCTACTAATGTCTTTCTTTTCGGTGTTTGATTCCAAAGGGGGAGAATTTGTAGGACCAAAAGCAAGCCGATCATAATAATTTATAAGTGGTAATGGTCCGAAAAAGGGATAATAGTGGATTATGGAGTTAGAGGGAGGCTTTAATCCATAATGGCACATGGGGACATTTGCAAGGGCAAGATAAGTTTCCAAAGATGTTTATATATGGTACTTTTTAGCATCATATAACCTTACCCTTTGTATTGCATCCTAGGAAGTAAATAGTTTTTAAATTCCAAAAATTTTATTATTTGCTTGTTTTGGTCGTGTTGTCATCAATCACCAAAAAGGGGGAGATTGTAAGAAAAATGGACCCTAGGCCCATTTACTTTAGATTTTGGTGTTTGATGACCAACACAACCAAGTTGGACTAATGAATTTGCAAATGTTTATTTTGTAGTTCATTAGGATGCAAAACATGACTTAGACGAAGGTGACGTGATGATCTGATGATCAACACCTCAAGAAAGACATGTGAAGATGCATAGAAGACAAACAAGGTCACACAAAGTCCAAACACGAAGATTGGAACTAAGCTAGACGCAAGATAGCGAAGAAACGAGCCCTGTAGAAGTGACCGGACGCTGAGTGAAGCAGTGACCAGATGCACTGGTGACACTATTCATCATCATGGCAATGTGTTTAGCGTGATTGAATGCAGCGGCACTGGACGACCGAATGCACGATGTGTAGCGTCTGATCATTTCTAGAGTGGCACAGTTGTGACCAGATGCCATCAGCGTCCGATCAGTTGATCACGCCAAAGACTAAGTGACCATTATGAGTGACCGGACACCGACAGATGATCGACCGAACATAGGAACTGTAGCGTCCGATCGAGTCTAAAGAGGTTCTAGAGCGGCGCCAGCATGACCGAACACGTCTGATCAACAGTGACCGGACTCAGCCAGAGTCCGATCAACGTGCATGCTCCAACGGTTGGGATTACTAGACGCATCCGGTCAGGACATGATCAGCATTCAGCCAGTAGCAGAAAAGTGGGTTTCATCCCCAACGGCTACTTTCTTAGTGGGGCTTATAAATAGACCCCCCAACCGGCCATTTGAGAGGGTGGAGCTGAGGAAACATACCAAGGGTGTTGATACACCATTTTAGTGATCTCCACTTGCATAGTGCTTAGTGATTCATTAGGTGATTAGCGTATGTGCTTTTGTGAAGTGCTTAGGTTGACTAGACCACCGCTTATGCGCTTGCTCTAGGTTTAGGCCTAGTGTCTAGTGAGGTTTGCATACCTCTTACCACTCGGTGCTTGAGTGCACCATTGTTGTACATCAGAGGGGCTTGTAGTCTTGTGAGATCACACCAATCATGCTTGTGGTGTGGCCGCCACCGTGTACCAGAGGGAACAAGGCCTGCGATGTTTTGGCCAGAAGCTTGATAGTGAAGACGGGGGGGAGCAGTCTGGGAGAGGCTTGTCGAAAGGCACACCAGAGACCCACTTGCACGTGGGGAAGGCCCGGGGCTATCCTTGGAGTTACCCGACCAGGAGCTTGGCCCTTGCGAGAGATTCTTTGTGAGGGGCTCCAACAAGGACTAGGGGGAAGCTTGCATGCTTTTTGATACCTCGGTAAAAATACTAGAGTCATCGACGGGAGTTTGCATATCTCTACCTTACTCTTTAGCTTTTGCATTTACGATCTAGCACCATAGTAAGAACTGAAAGATGAAAGGGAATGAACGGATTTGATTGCTCAACTCTTGCTTGAAAGTAGAACAGGTGCTTACATAGAATGGTTAGCTAATGAACTAATCATGACTGCTAATAAAAAACATACATAAGGATTCACTATTAATAATGCTTTACACAAAAAGAAAACCCAACAAACCATAAAGCTTATCATATCCTTTGGAGTCAGAAAATTATTCCCACTAGTTGGGTAAGTCTTGCGAATACATTATGTACTCAGGGTTTATTTACCCCTATTGCAAGTGCAGCTTGAGGAATGGCTGTTGTGTGGAGGATTCTTCCGGTGGGCACAGATGGATCCTTGTATCTTATCGTTAGATGTTTATTTCAATTTTGCTGTTAAATTCCACACTCTAAACTTGGTATTATAATAATGTATTTTTGAGAACTTTTGTTGTATGAAATGGTCTAAGTATTGTAAACTCATTCTCATTATTGGATCCTAGCTGAAAAACGTGGCTTATTTGAGTTCTCCCTTGGGCTGTGCTCAACGGAACCATCTGATGTAGCCAACTTTCGGGGTGCTTAGTGTCTAGTGGAAGATGAGCGCTCTGAAAGCATGCCATTTTGGGGGTTCTACCACAAGGACATACCCAAGGCATCCTTAGCAGATGTGGTGATGGGGCAGGCCTTCGCACCCACGTCACTCGCCCCCTCTACCACCAGAGGGTCTGCTCCAAAGGAGTTGCTGTAGCAAGAGGGGTCAGTGCCACTTGGGATCAGCATGGAGCCATCCTAGTCTCTAGTCTAGGTGGTTGCCCTTGATGACACAGCAGAGTAGAGGGAATGGGGGAGCATCCACACAGAGGTTGGGACCATGGTTCGCGCCCTGACCACCGTGCTGAGCTCGCTGCATGACATTGTCACCCCGGTTGGCTAGGTATGATATGATCGTGTTTTTTACCCTCATTTTCCCTTTTCTATGCCTCTAAGTCTTCTCCTCCCTATAGTCCCTTATGGTCCACAGTTGGGAGATGTCCTAATTCCTTACCGAGGAGGCACGGTGGAGTGAGGGGTTGGCCGCATAGCTCGCTGCCACCCATTAGGAGGTGGCTGAGCTTGCCCCGCTGCACAAGAGCTGGCCGACCTCTGAGTCAGGGAGAAGGATGCTTATGATGATGCCCGTGAGGCTAGGGAAAAGCTCATGTCCCTGATCAAGAGGGCACGCACAGACGCCATGGAGGCCAAGCAGCTACGGAAGGAGTGGGACAATTTGCTCTAGGCCATAGAGGGGTTCTGCATGGAGCGTGACTTGGCTCATCAGGAGCGCTTTGATGCCCAGTAGTGGATCGACCTCCTTGAGGGTGAGCTTGAGGGGGAGAGGGACCTAAAGATTGTGGTCGAGGGCGTGTTCAGTAGGCTCTCCATGGAGGTCAGTCAGCGCTAGGAAGAGGTCCGGTGCCTAAAGACTGAGGTGACCCAGCAGCGTGAGTAGTGCTTGGAAGAGGTCTGGCACTTGGAGGCTGAGGTGACCTAGCGGCGTGATGAGGTGCACAGGCTTCAGGCGGACATGGACGGTAAGCCTCTAGTTTCCCTTGTTGTCTTTCTCCCTAGAATCCATGGCAGGCCTTTTGACACGATCGATATGTGGCTTGGATAGGTCTTGGCAATAAGCTTGGTGTGGAGGTGATGAAGAGCTATGGCCTAGAGAAGGAGCTTGATGAGGTGAAGGCCTTCCTCCTGAAGGAGAGCGATGAGCATGATTCCCTACATGTCGACATCTAGCTAGTCTTTGATGACCTCAAACTGGCCCTGGAGCAGGAGATAAGCTCGTACGTGATTCATGTCATTTGAATTACGGATTGAGCATGTGAGATTATGAGGGAGGTGCTTCTCTTTGGTGTTCACCGATCATTTGCGATCACCCATTCTTATTATGAGAACATTGATCTGGCGACGATGAGCTAGGGCTTCGCGCCCGTCTACTCCGACGTCGAGCTAGAGGACATCAAGAAGGAAGTGGCCTCTCTAGCATAGGACTTATCTACCAAGATAGAGGATGAGATCACCCCCAAAGAATTAGTTAGTTAGATAGGCCGGGCGGCGAACTTATAATAAGTGTACAAGTTCTTAAGTTTTGTTATGGCCGAACAAACTTTTGGCTCTTCTCCCTTTTTATGTATAAAAAGGTTAATGCATTCTGACCCTTTCCATTATTAAGACTGTAATGCTCGAGGTGCGGACGAAAAAACTCTGATCACACTAGTGAGCAAAAATGCCATAGCCGCTAGGGCGTAGGTTTCTTACAGTCTGACTAGTTTTACTCAGCATTTGTTTTTGCAACCCTTGCTTCTAGATCTTAACATGAGAAAGGGTCGGGCATAGCGGTTCTTTTCTGAATAGGTATGCTCTTATCAGCCCCCGAGTGAGGCCTGACCCCTTGCTATTGCTGGGGTCGGGTGTCACTATAGATCGAGGAGACGATAGTGAAACCGATAAGAGAAAGTGTTTTTCATTTCAGGAATGTCATTCTTAATTTTCATAAGTATGAGCATAGATTAGGGGTAAAAGCAACGTAGTTGCTCGATGTTCTAGGCGTTGACGAAGACCTCATCATCGATGGTCTTGAGCTTGTAGGTCCCTAGTTGGAGCACCTCCATGACAACGTACGGTCCCTCCCACGGTAGAGAGAGCTCGTGGACGAGGTAGAGCACTAGGTCCTGAATGTTGAAGGCCTGACCCCGTACCCAATGGCTATGGTATTGGCGTAACACTTACTAGTACTTGGCTGAGTAGAGGAGGGCAACATAACGTGCTTCATCGAGCTAATCCATGGCATCTTTGAGGGATGCCTCGGCTCCCTGCTCGTCGTACGCCCTGACCCTCGGTGCTCCTTAGTCGAGGTTGGTCGGGAGGATAGTCTCGGAACCATAGACCATGAAGAAGGGTGTGTAGCTGGTGGCCTGGCTAGGGGTCATCCTCAGGCTACAGAGCACTGTGGGGAGCTCCACGACCCATCACCCGCCAAACTTGTTAAACTGGTTGAAGATCCTAGGCTTGAGGCCTTGTACGATCATGTCGTTCATGCGCTTGACCTGCCTCATTGTGCGGGGGTGTGCCACGGCGGCCCAATTGACACGGATGTGGTATTTATCACAGAATCAAAGGAACTTTTCCTGGTGAACTGTGTGTCATTGTCCATGATAATGGAGTTTGGGACTCCAAAGCGATGGACGATGTCAAGGAAGAACAGCATGGCTTGCTCGGACTTGATCACAGAGATCGATCGAGCCTCTATCCACTTTGTAAACTTGTCTATGGCGATAAGCAAGGGCGTATAGCCCCTGAGCACTTTCTTGAGAGGTCCAACCATATCAAGCCCCCAGACCATGAACGGCCACGTGATAGGGATTGTTTCGAGTGCTTGGGCCAGTAGGTGGGTCTATCGAGCGTAGTATTGATACCCTTCGTAGGTGCGCACAATCTATTCAATGTTGGCTACTACGGTCGACCAGTAGAAGCCCTGTCGGAACGCATTTCTGACCAGGGTCCTAGGTGCGGCATGGTGCCCGCAGACCCCATCGTGGATATCTCTCTGCAGCTACTTCCCTTGTTTGATAGGGATGCAGCATTGTAGGATCTCAGTGTGGCTTCACTTATAGAGCTCTTCCTCAATAACGACGAAGGACTTGGCACGATGCGCGAGCCACCGAGCCTCCATTTTGTCTGTCGGTAGCGCCTCATAGAGGAGGTAGTTAAGGTAAGGCATTCTCTAGTCAGCTAGAGGGTTGGGCTCTGCCATTGGATCTTTGTCAAGCTCCATGACTTTGGGGTCAGAAGGAGCCAACAGTCAGTTAGCCCCCGAGCCTAGGGCAGGTGGCTTGTCACCGATCTATTCTGGCTCCTCATAGTGGATTGAGGGCTTGTACTGATCGCTGGCAAAGATGCTCATCGACACTAGCTCTCGGTCGGACACCATCTTTGCTAGCGCGTCATCTGCTTCGTTGAGCCATCTTGGGATGTGATTGAGCTTGAGACCATCAAACTTGTCCTCTAGCTAGCGGACTTCTCAGCAATACACAACCATTTTGGCATTGTGGCAGCTTGACTCCTTCATGACTTGGTCAATGACCAGCTGGGAGTCACCCCAAATGTCAAGCCATCGGATGCCCAACTAGACGGCGATGCGTAGGTCGTTGATGAGTGCCTCATATTCGACCACATTGTTGGAGGCAGGGAAATTGATGCGAACCATGTACCTCATGCATACCCCAAGGGGTGAAACAAAGACTAGCCCCATGCCGGCACCTTTCTTCATCAGTGATCTATCAAAGTACATCATCTAGTACTCTTGGTCGATGGCTGCTGGCGGCATTTGAATCTCGGTCCATTCTGCAATGAAATTGGCCAGCACTTGGGACTTGATGGCCGTCCAAAGGGCATATGAAATGCCCTGACCCATCAGCTCAAGTGCCCACTTCACGATTCTTCCTATGGCATCCTAGTTTTGGACAATCTCACTAAGAGGGAAGGACGTCATGAC
The DNA here is from genome assembly GCF_019320115.1 of Miscanthus floridulus. NCBI lineage: Eukaryota > Viridiplantae > Streptophyta > Magnoliopsida > Poales > Poaceae > Miscanthus > Miscanthus floridulus. Next base: position 180,422,853 of record NC_089587.1, on the reverse strand, counting down.
CATCACCGGGTATGACTTGAGGTAGTGATGCAACTTCCTCTTAGCGATCAGGACGGCGTATAGGAGTTTCTGGATTTGGGGGTAGCGAGTCTTGGGATCGGACAAGACCTCGCTAATGAAGTACACGAGACACTATACTTTGAGGGCATGTCCTTCTTCTTCCTGCTCTACCACTAGGGCGGCACTAACCACTTGCATAGTGGCCGTAATGTAGAGCAGGAGCGATTCCCCATCAGTTGGGGGAACCAAGATCGAGGACTTTGTTAGGAGCTGCTTGACCTTGTTAAGCGCCTCCTAGGCCTCGGGCGTCCACTCAAAACGGTCGGCTTTCTTCAGACCCTGATAGAGGGGGAGACCTCATCCACTGAGGCACAAGATAAAATGGCTGAGCATGGTGAGGCACCCTATAACTCGCTGTACCCCTTTATGTTCTAAATCAGGCCCATCCTCGTGATGGCCTAGATCTTCTCTGGGTTGGCTTCGATGCCACGCTCGGAGATGAGAAAACCCAGCAACATACCCCTCGGGAACCCAAAAACACATTTCTCAGGGTTGAGTTTGATGCCGTTTGGTCAGAGTTTCGCGAAGGTCTGCTCTAGGTTGGCTACGACTTGGTTAGTTTGTTTGGACTTGACCACGATGTCCTCTACATAGGCCTCAACGGTTTGACTGATGAGGTCCCTAAAACACTTGAGCATACAATGCTGAGACGTAGCCCCTATGTTTTTAGACCAAATAGCATTGTGACGTAGCATAACGATCCGAACGGGGGGATGAAAAACATCGCGAGATGGCTAGACTTTTTCATCGTGATTTGATGGTACCTGGAGTACGCATCAAGGAAGCAAAGGGTTTCACACCCTAAGGTCGAGTCGACTATTTGGTCTATGCGCGGTAAAGGAAACTGATCCTTTGGATATGCTTTGTTGAGACCCATGTAGTCAACACACATTCTCCATTTCCCACTCTTTTTTCTTACAAGAATGGGATTGACTAACCACTTAGTGTGATACAACTCCTTGATGAATCTAGCCACCAAATGCTTCACAATCTCCTCGTCAATGGCCCTACGTTTCTCCTCGTCGAAGCGACATAGGCGCTGCTTCACCGGCTTGGAACATGGCCTAATTTTCAAGGCATGCTTGGTGACTTCCCTCGAAATGCCTGGCATATCCAAGGGTCTCCACGCAAAGATGTCTCTGTTGGCACGAAGGAAGTTGATAAGCGTGCTTTCCTATTTGGAGGAAAGCGTGGTACCGATGCGCACCACTTTGCCCTTAGAGCTGCTGGGGTCTATGAGGACCTCCTTGGCGCCTTCCATAGGTTCAAAAGACCTAGTTGACCGCTTAGGGTTGGGCGCTTCCTTGACGATCTCCGCCCTGATGGTCGCGAGCTCTTTGGAGGCGACAATCATCGTGGTGTGTTCGCTGCACTCGACCTCACACTCGTAGGAGCACTAGAAGGAGGTGTCGACGGTGATGACCCCATGCGGACCTGGCATCTTCAACTTTAGATAGGTGTAGTTGGGGATGACCATGAACTTCGCGTAGCATGGATATCCTAGGATGGCATGGTAGGTCCCATGGAACCCAACTACCTCAAAGATAAGGGTCTCCATCCTATAATTAGTTGGATTCCCGAAGGTGATGGGTAGATCAATCTGCCCGAGCGGCACGGCCTGCTTTTCGGGCATGATGCCATGGAAAGGTGCCTCGGTCGGTCGGATGCACGACCGGTCGATGCCCATGGCGTTGAGCGTATTAGTATACATAATGTTGAGGTCGTTGCCTCCATCCATCAGCACCTTGGTGAGCCGCTTTGTGCTGACGATCGAGTCAACCATGAGCGGGTATCTTCCTAGCTACAGGATGCTTTCTGGGTGGTCGGTCCGATCAAAGGTGATGGCGGACTCCGACCATCGGAGGAAGGAAGGCATGGCCGGCTTGGCCGTATAGACCTCATAGTGTGCAAGCTTCTGGCGGCGCTTGGAGTCATAGGTCGCCGACCCTCTGAAGATCATGAAGCAGCCATCCAACATCGGAAAGCCACCGTCCTTCCCCTCGACGTCGTCTACCGATGGCTTGGGCTCCTTCCTATGCTCCCCCCTGTTGGAGCCACCGGACAAGAATCGCTTCATGAGGGCGTAGTCTTTGTATAGGTGCTTCATGGGGAAGGCATGGTTCGGGCATGGCCCTTCGAGCAGCTTCTCAAAGTGGTCTAGGGTACCCTCAACGGGCTTCTAACCCCTCTTGCAGTCAGCAGCGGCCACGAGCAATCCCTCGTGCTGCTGCTTGTTCTTTTTCTTGTTAGGGCGGTTGGAGGCGCCTTCGTCGGCGTCCTCATCTCGCTTCGCCTTGCCCTTAGGGCGTTTAAAAATTGCTCTGACCGCCTCCTCGCCTGAGACATGGCTGGTGGTGATGTCGAGGAGCTCCTTGGTGGTTTGTAGGCCCTTGCATCCTAGCATGTGAACCAAGGACTCACAGGTGGTCTCGGATAGGAAGGCTCCTATAACGTGGGCGTAAGCGATGTCGAGCAGCTCGTTGCACTACCGGGAGAAGCGCCGGATGTACTCACGAAGAGTTTCCCCAGACTTATGTCGGTAGTTTTTGAGATCCCACGAGTTTCCAGGACGCACGTAGGTGCCCTAGAAGTTTCCTACGAAAATCTTCTTTAGGTCCACCCAACTTTGAATCCAGTTGGGCGGAAGGTGCTCCAAACATGTTCGCGCCAAATCGGCCAGGAACAATGGGAGGTTGCGGATAATGAAACTGTCATTATCTGCTCCACTAGCTTGGCAAACAAGCCAATAATCCTTGAGCCACAGTCTAGGGTTCGTCTCCCTAGAGTATTTTAGGATGTTGGTCGGTGGTCAGTACCACGATGGGAAGACAACATTGAGGATGTGTCGGCCGAAGGCCTAAGGCCTCAACAGGTCAGGGCTCGGACTTCGGTCCTCGCCGTTGTTGTAGTGTCCACCTTGATGAGGGTGGTAACCGCGACCGGTTTCCTCTCTCTCACCGCTTCGTCCATGCCTACGGGCATCCAGGGTGTTACGTGCGTCATGGTGGAGGCCGAGACGCTCGTGCACCGGGGCCACGGCATGCCCCCTGCTGCCGCATGGTGCCTGGTGGATAGACATGTCCCTGACATGTCGTCTCGAGGGCGCATGCTGACTGGCGTCGAGCTCGCGTCGTCGAGATAGTGAGCTCTCTGCCTGCTGTACCGCTGCACGCTCGAGTAGCGTGCTGATCTCGCGATGGGCCCAATGATCCTCGGGTGTTGTAGGCTCTGAGAGCCCTCGGAGCAAGGCCACCACGGCAGCGATGTTCTAGCTTGCATAGGCGAAGTGTAGGAGGGCTCCATCATCTTCCATGATCCTCTGGTTCATATTGCGGGCCATGGCACGCGCACGCCCACTGTCTCCATGATGCTCGATCTCTTGCTCAAGCTCCATGTGCTCCTGTTCTAGCTGGAGTCACGCATCCTCGAGTTTCCTATGCCATGCCCTCAGCTGCTCCACCCATAGGCAAGATGGGGTCCCTACATCTCCCTCGACCTCGTCATTAAGGTCATTTGGTGGGGTAGCCCCTCCCTTGTGGATGCTTTCGACGCATCTCTCGGGGGTACCTACCATAAAATATTCTCGCGAGGGGTGATGGCTCCCCATACTAGAGTCAGAGTCAGAGGGCGACTCTGAATCTCCCACGAGGAGGTCATGGAAATATTCCACGATGTATTCGGTCATCCCCATGAACTCATCGTTCATAAGGGATGGGTGCATGCGCTGCGCCACGAGGTGGCCAACGGTCCCCGTAGCATTGCGTAGACTGAACAGGAATGCTGTTAGGGTGCTTTGGATGAGGTATTCCGTGGAGAGCGGCTCCCCCCCGGCAAGCTGCATCATGACATTTGTGAACGAGAAGGTGAGGCGGCGTAGATCCTCCTGGGACGGTCAGGGTCCTAGGAAGGCATCGAGCTAGCGCTTTAGCCTCCTGTAATCGAAGCCAAGGAGCTGGTCGCTCCCAGGGGCACAGGCCTTAGGTGAGTGCAACTACAGCTCCTCAAGCGCCTCGATGATTGTGTTGAGGCTAGCAGAGTGGAGAGGCTGGATGGCGGCGGGAGCCTACGCCAACTCTCCCTTCGTCGTGACGATAAAGTCTAGGTTTCCGAAGCGCACGTGCGTGCTCGGGACCCAACTAACGCCGTGACTAGCCATCCGAGGCCAGATGTGGATGTCGAGACGCGCAAAAAGCCCCTACCTGGTGCGCCAACTATCGGTGTTTCAGATCACCAGCCAGAAAATTTGTATCTGCGCGTCTAGTCCGGATGGTGTGCTCGGAGGACACAAGAATTTATACTAGTTCGGGCAGAATGTTCCTACGTCTAGTGTGCTGCTGCTCGTGTTACCGACACTAGTTTGTAGTAGGGGTTACAAACGGGCAAGAGAGGAGCGGATCCCAGGTCTCCGGTGGAAGGGTTGAAGAGTGTTGAGAGTTTGTTCAGTCGTGTGCTCGTTCGCTGTCTCTTTCCCAGCCGTGTGCTCCTGCTTCCCCTTTTATAGATCAAGGAGAAGGTGCAGGTTACAGAGAGAGAAAGGAGAAAAGCGAGGGAGAAGAAGGCTTCTAGGGCCACCACGTCCTTCTTGTTCACGTGGGTCCCGCTGACGTTGTAGATGGTGACGAGGATGGCTCTGTGTCGGGCTCATGTTCACCATTGGTGCCATGCCTCGATGTCATCAGCTGGTCGTGGCATTCCATCTCGTCCCGGTAGACGGCGTGGTGAACCGACGTGCTCGTCAGCGGCCGTACGGGGAGTAGGCAACAGACCGATCACACACCTGTCACTGTTGACAATGTGAACCCCCGGGCGTGGCCTAACGTGGCCATGGGTTACGTCAAGACGTGCCTGCTTCCCGTCTAGTGTCAGAAGTTTGACCCTAGGGTCGTACCTTCTGACCCGTAGTGGTTGGAGGCGGTATGGGTCCCCGTCACGCGAGACGAAGCCCACGCCCCAGGGGTCGGGCGAGACGGGGGCCATGCCCTCAGGGTCGGGCGAGTCGGCTCCCGTACCCTAGGGGTCGGGCGACACGAGGCTCGTGCCCAAGGGGTCGGGCGACACGGGGCTCGTGCCCAAGGGGTCGGGCGAGACGGAGCTCGTGCCCTCGGGATCGGGCGACATGGGGCCCATGACTCAGGGTTGGGCGAGATGGCTCTTGTACCCTTGGGGTCGGGCGACACGGGGCCCATGCCCAAGGGGTCGGGCGACACGGGCCCCGTGCCCTCAGGGTCGGGCGAGATGACTCCCGTACCCTCAGGGTCGGGCGAGACTGAAATACGTCCTTGATTATCTAGGCAAGTTGTCATCCGCGGTCCTCAGATCCCTTCTTCGGGTATCCCTAATACCGATAGCCGACATGGTTCACAGCGGCACCGCAGCGGGGCACCCCCCCTTCGCCGCCATGTGGGGCTAGAAGCCCAGAAGGCAGCCAGGCCCACACGTCAGCCGGTGGCTTGCCCGAGCGCGGGCGCTCCCACTTAGGCCGAAACAGCCGCCCTGGTCCTAGGCGACCAGTGTGCGGCGCCACCCACCCCACCTGTCCGGGCCCCACTGCAGCCGGCCCCGCCCGTTCAGCCACTGGTGTCGCGGAGGGAGCAGCCCGTGGCGCGTACGGTGGCGAGACCGGCCATCGGATGCGCGATCCGACGGCCAACAGCCGTCAACGTGGCCTGGGCAAGGGCCTCCCAAGGCCGGCGGCTCTCTTGGGGAGTAACACGTACAACCAGTAAACAAGAGTTAAGATTTTGAGAGATGAATCCGAGTTGCCGGGCATGGACCCACATTCACAAATCATAACGATTGAGTTGCTGTGTGGCAAGTTGTGGCGTGGGTGCAACTGGTCAGCAGGTTCCATGATCGCAGTAAAAGGACGTCATGTGCAGAGCCTCTTTCATTTGACAGTGGCTCGCCAAGCTTAGCTTTGGATTCCTGAGGATCATTATAAATTTGTCATTAGCATTGGTTACAAATTGAATATCTTAGCACTGATCGAGCTGAACCAAGATCGTTAAGCTCAAATATTTAATCAAGCATTATTTTAAAGAGGACGGGGAACCGAGGAATGAAGGATTCACTGACCATCGACTCCAACTACCCGTACATGGTGCTAACTGCTAAGTTTAGTAGCTGTCAGTTCTCTTCTCTATCTCTACGACTAAAATATTCATAACTATTTCGTCTAAGGTGCGACGCCAAATCCGTTCGCTCCTGCATCCACCCAAGATTTGGACAGATTCCGTGCCACCCGGCGACGCGAAACCATCCCCTGAGCCTTCGCTTCGCCCGGCCTGGGGCAACTCCGCCCGCACTACGGCTCCCCTTCCGAAAAAAAGGAAACTGCCCCGTGCAATCAGCTCATCGGGCGATCTCGTCCCCGGTCGCGCGCGTCTCCCCTTGTCTCTCGCGACACCCACCGCACCGGTTGCGCCGCCGCCATCTCTCCCTCCTTCCCTCTCGCCCGCACACCCGGTGGCCGCGCCGTCACCGACGCCAGGACGAAGCAACCTGGCCGCGCCGCCACCGACGCCAGGACGAACCAACACGGCCGCACTGCTGCCTCGTCAACCCAGACGGGCCGCCGCTGACGCCGCCGGCGACGGGCCGCCGTCGGACGCGCGCCGGACGGACCGCCACCTAGATGGCTCCGAACGCGCACCCGTCTCCACTCCGCCTCGCCCGCGT